>NC_143050.1:10447500-10747500 GCF_057628025.1 Oncorhynchus mykiss
CTGCCATCAGTCAGGATGTGGCCCAGAAGTTAATTGACACCATGCCAGGGTGGATTGCAGAGGTCTTGAAAAAGAAGGGTCAACACTGCAAATATTGACTCTTTGCATCAACTTCAATTAATTGTCAATAAAAGCCTTTGACAATTATGAAATGCTTGTAATTATACTTCAGTATTCCATAGTAACATCTGACAAAAAATATCTAACGACACTAAGGAAGCAGACTTTGTGAAAATGTATATTTGTGTCATTCTCAAAACTTTCGGCCACGAGACTGTACACTACTGTTCAAAAGTTTGGGGACACTTAGAAGTTTCCTTGTTTTTAAAAGAAAAGCAAATGTTTTGTCGATTAAAATAACATCAAATTGATCAGAAATACAGTGTAGACATTGTTAATGTTGTAAATGACTATTGTAGCTGGAAACGTCTGGTTTTTAATAGAATATCTACGTAGGCGTACAGAGATCCATTATCAGCAACCATCACTCCTGTGTTCCAATGGCATGTTGTGTTAGCTAATCCAAGTTTATCATTTTAAAAAGCTAATTGATCATTAGAAAACCCTTTTGCAATTATATTACCACAGCTGAAAACTGAGTAAATTGTTTATATGACTTTATTCCTGTGCATGTAAACATACTCATTGCACGCTCGGAATATGGGACCAAATACTAAACTTTTGACTCATTTATTTACAAGAATGTTTAGGTGTGTCAATTTTGACCCCTACCTTTTTTTGAGGAAAAAAATATTACAAACAACAATAAACAACATCTCTTTCTCTGAGCAATTGTATTGGTATAAAATAATATAATTTCCCCATTTTTTTGGTGCATACTATACAGTACCAGTCAAAAGTTTGGGCACGCCTACACATTCAACGTTTTTTTTCTTTATTTTTACAATGTTGAAAATAGTATACAAATAAATAAATAAAATAAAGAAATAAAAAACCCTGGAGTGAGTAGTTGTCAACATTTACCTGGTTCTGTATAGCTCAGCATTGACTTTCTACTGTCATTATTGATCATATTTTTTTTTAGGGTGTCAATCATTTCGGACGCCACTGTATGTCCTGAATTCTTGAGCGTGTTAACCTGTGTGTTAACGTGTGTGTATACATGTGTTTATACCATGTAACGTGTGTTAACATGCGGTGTGTCTCCCTCCGTGCAGGCGGTGTTACAGACGTGTGGTCAGTTGGAGTTAGAGGTACGTCCTCTTTTCCTGGTTCCAGACACCAATGGCTTCATCGACCACCTGACCGGCCTCAAGACACTGCTGCAGTCTGGAACTTACATACTGGTGGTGCCCCTCATAGGTAACTAGCACACACATACTGACTGACTGACTGACTGACTGACTTCATCATCATCATCACCATCATCATCAACCACCTCACTGGCCTCAAGACACCTCTCCCCCTCCTTTTCTATCCACCTCTCTCTCTCTCTCCCTGTCTCTCACTCCCTCACCGTCTCTCTCTCTCTCTCTCTCTCTCTCTCTCTCTCTCTCTCCCCCTTAATCTCTCCCCACTGTCTCTCTCTCTCTCCCTTCTCCAGTGATAACAGAGTTGGATGGTCTGGCGAAGGGTCAGGAGAGCTGCGGAGGCTCTGGCGGTGGTCATGGCGGCAGTGGTTCCCGTGGTAACCCTGGCGCAACTCATGCGCGGGCGGTCCAGGAGAAGGCCAAGGTTGCCGTGGCGTTTCTGGAGCGAGTGTTCGAGGCCAGAGAGCCCTGTCTCAGAGCGTTGACCAGCAGAGGAAGTCAACTGGAGTCTATCGCCTTCCGCAGTGAAGACACCTCCGGACAACAGGTGTGTGTGTGTGTGTGTGTGCGTGCGTGCGTGTGTGTGTGTGTAAACACCCAGATCCTCTGTTTACAGTGCGATGTTTTACCATCTGTAGTATGTGAATTAGTTTGGAGTAGTCTGACTGCATATCAATGCATTTTCATCCAATTTTGGGCTGTCATTGAAAATCAACTTTAGATTTACCAGTCTCTCCTCCCTCCCTCCCTACCTCCTCCCTTCCTTTCTCTCTCTCCAGGGGAACAATGATGATGTCATCTTGTCCTGCTGTCTCCACTACTGCAAAGACAAGGCTAAGGACTTCATGCCTGCAAAGAGAGGTAGACAACCACACACACACACACACCACCACCCACACACACATTATGCCTGATTTGTCTATACTTTTATATTAACCCCCCTCTTTCCCTCTATCCTCTCCTTCCTCAACCCCCCCCACTTCTTCCCCTCCCATCCTCTGCTCCCCTCTCCCATCCTCTGCTCCCCTCTCCCCCTCCCTCCAACCTCTCTCTCTCCCCCCCAACCTCTCCTCCCCCCCCCTCCCAACCTTTCTCTCCTCTCTACCAGACGGTCCGGTGCGGTTGCGTCGGGAGGTGGTTCTTCTGACAGATGACCGTAACCTGCGGGTCAAAGCCCTGACCAGGAATGTGCCGGTCAGAGACATCCCCGCATTCCTCACCTGGGCCAAAGTGGGCTGAACTGGGTCACACCTTAGACCACGCCCAGAGCACCCAAACAACCAATCAACTGCTGAGAACCGCTGGCCACCTCCCATACCATCGGAGTGGAGGAGGAGCCTGTAAGCTAATGCAGAAGTGAAGACTGATGGAGAGAAGGAGAAGAAAGCTTTTTTTGTGGAAAAATGAAATATGGAAACTAAAAAGCATTTTTTTGTTGTTGTGTAGAATGAGTTGAAATAGGCTGAGATCTTTTTACCCTCTCATTGTGATGAGGTGTGTGTGTTTGCCGCTGAGCTCATGGAGCGGGAGGGAGGAGAGGAGCAGGGAGAGTTTTAAGAGATGCAGGAAGGCTGGCCCATGAAGAGATGTAGAAGACAGAAGGAGGAGAGGTATTTGTGTTCATTTCTGGTTTCTTCGGTCCAGCCATGCGTCGTGCGTAACTTCTGCAGTGCGTTCACAAGGCCAGGTACTTACCTCAGCGGAAACGACAGAGAGGAAGAGAGACATGGAATGGAGAGGGACAGGGAGGTTAGGGCTGGAGGACGAAGGCCCAAACCTGACTGAGTATGTGTTTGTGTGAGGGTCTGTTTGACTGACAGCTGTCTGGAACCCCAGAGCAGCACAGAGAGAGAGGCTTTGTATTTTTTACATTTCACCTTTATTTAACTCGGCAAGTCAGTTAAGAACAAATTCTTATTTACAATGAGGGCCTAGCCCGGGTCAAACCCTAACCCTGATGACACTGGGCCAGTTGTGATACAGCCTGGAATCGAACCAGGGTCTGTAGTGACGCCTCTAGCACTGAGATGCAGTGCTATAGACCGCTGCGCCACTCGGGGGAATGGCAGGGGAGTCAGGTTGTAGTATCGGGGTACCAGCCAGGTTGTAGTATCAGGGTACCAGCCAGGTTGTAGTATCAGGGTACCAGCCAGGTTGTAGTATCAGGGTACCAGCCAGGTTGTAGTATCAGGGTACCTGCCAGGTTGTAATATCGGGGTACCAGCCAGGTTGTAGTGTCGGGGTACCAGCCAGGTTGTAGTATCAGGGTACCAGCCAGGTTGTAGTATCAGGGTACCTGCCAGGTTGTAATATCGGGGTACCAGCCAGGTTGTAGTATCAGGGTACCAGCCAGGTTGTAGTATCGGGGTACCAGCCAGGTTGTAGTATCAGGGTACCAGCCAGGTTGTAATATCGGGGTACCAGCCAGGTTGTAGTATCAGGGTACCTGCCAGGTTGTAGTATCAGGGTACCAGCCAGGTTGTAGTATCGGGGTACCAGCCAGGTTGTAGTATTGGGGTACCAGCCAGGTTGTAGTATCAGGGTACCAGCCAGGTTGTAGTATCGGGGTACCTGCCAGGTTGTAGTATCAGGGTACCAGCCAGGTTGTAGTATCAGGGTACCAGCCAGGTTGTAGTATCAGGGTACCAGCCAGGTTGTAGTATCAGGGTACCAGCCAGGTTGTAGTATCAGGGTACCAGCCAGGTTGTAGTATCAGGGTACCTGCCAGGTTGTAGTATCGGGGTACCAGCCAGGTTGTAGTATCGGGATACCAGCCAGGTACCTTCATCTACCCACCCTCCTCCAGGTCCCCGTGACCCCGAACCACATTCTCAGCCTCTGATGACCCGGAAGTGGTCCGTTTCAGTTCCTGTAAAACCATGAAGTGATTTTCATCCCAGTTGCCCAGCAGCTTGTGTTGACTGTGAGTCTTTCCCAAGGCTGAGAGTCTTTCCCAAGGCTGAGAGTCTTTCCCAAGGCTGAGAGTCTTTCCCAAGGCTTCTGTAAAGGAACAGCTTTTGAAGACAAAAAGACAAATGAAAAAACACTTGGTCTTTTTTAGCATTGTGTGGGGGAGTGTGTTGTTTCTGAGTTGGTTGGTGTATCCATTGGGAGTGTGTGATGTTTATGCTCTACAGAAGAGCGTTTCTGTCAGCAGAGGTTCTCACGCACCTACCCTTTTAGTTTGTTGTTTTTAATCGTTTCAAAATATTATAATACGATCGAACGTTAGTTTTAGATCATTGTATATTTTGTGTGTTTTGTTTGCCTTTGTTTTTATCACCACCTCTGGGTAACTCGTTCAGCTTCTATAAATTATATATCTATGTTCGTTCTAAGTGCGGGAACTTTGTGCTGATCTGTTTCTTTATGAGTGGCTAAGACCGTGTCCCAAAATGGTCAAAAGTTGTGTACTAAGCCTATAAGGAACAGGGTGCCAATAGGGTGCCAACAGGGTGCCCTACACTGATCAGACAATTAACAATGGAATGAGCTTTTGTAGCACCACAGTGTGCACACGTTAACAAGCGGGTATGACACGTGTGTGTTTACCACAAACGTGCGTGTCAGAGTACACACTATTCTGCACTGCGTCAGACAGACGGCGGAGTCCTTTCACAACCATAAAATGTCCCACACAATATAAACAAAGATGACATCAGTGAACGACGTACCAGACGTAATATGTTTGATCAGCATGCTATAATGGTTAACTATGCATGCTGACGTTAAACGTGTTACCAGTTCTAATCTGTCCTCCAGAAGGTAGTTGGTTTATTATCCACCTATGACAATAACACACACCGTTGAGTAATTTCACAAAGCATTATACATCAGTCTTGTAAGCTCAGGTCTATGAACAACTATAGATAGATTTGGTATTAATGAGTTGATACTCTCAAATCATTTGATCTTTACCTTTGTGTGTTGTGTATTTGCCAAAACCATAGCTAGTTAACTTGTTGATCCCACTCGTTTAGGAATCTTTTGAGTGAGTCCCAATGATCTCTCCTTTCTCCCAAAGTGTGCACTTGTTCCCTTTTTGTGGGAGGGATTGGTGATCGAGTGCGCACTTCAGGAGGAAGGAGAGATTCCCGGGACGCTCCCTCCATCTACTCTCACTGTTCTGTCTATATGCTGGAGCCGACCCCAGGCCTGCATGTACTATCCCATCACAAGGCTTTTTCATTATTTTCCTTGAGTTGTTTGATTAAATGATTTGTTTTGATTCAAATCAGTTGTCTGTTTGTTTATTTATGTGTGTGTGTGTGGTGTACAATGATGGGTTTACATCACGTGTCAAACTCATTCCACAGAGGGCCGAGTGTCTGTGGGTTTTCACTCCTCCCTTGTACTTGATTGATTAATGAAGGTCACTGACTAGTAAGGAACTCTCCTCACCTGGTTGTCTAGGTCTTAGTAAGGAACTCTCCTCACCTGGTTGTCTAGGTCTTAGTAAGGAACTCTCCTCACTTGGTTGACTAGGTCTTAGTAAGGAACTCCCCTCACCTGGTTGTCTAGGTCTTAGTAAGGAACTCTCCTCACCTGGTTGTCTAGGTCTTAGTAAGGAACTCTCTACACCTGGTTGTCTAGGTCTTAGTAAGGAACTCTCCTCGCCTGGTTGTCTAGGTCTTAGTAAGGAACTCTCCTCACCTGGTTGTCTAGGTCTTAGTAAGGAACTCTCCTCACCTGGTTGTCTAGGTCTTAGTAAGGAACTCTACTCACCTGGTTGTCTAGGTCTTAGTAAGGAACTCTCCTCACCTGGTTGTCTAGGTCTTAGTAAGGAACTCTCCTCACCTGGTTGTCTAGGTCTTAGTAAGGAACTCTCCTAACCTGGTTGTCTAGGTCTTAGTAAGGAACTCACACCTAGTTGTCTAGGTCTTAGTAAGGAACTATCCTCACCTGTTTGTCTAGGTCTTAGTAAGGAACTCTCCTCACCTGGTTGTCTAGGTCTTAGTAAGGACCTCTCCTCACCTGGTTGTCTAGGTCTTAATAAGGAACTCTCCTCACCTGGTTGTCTAGGTCTTAGTAAGGAACTCTCCTCACCTGGTTAACTTAGTAAGGAACTCTCCTCACCTGGTTGTCTAGGTCTTAGTAAGGACCTCTCCTCACCTGGTTGTCTAGGTCCTAGTAAGGAACTCTCCTCACTTTGTAGCTTCCGAACAATGACTTTTCTGAGAGTGGAAGACTCACACAGAGTATCCTGCATGTGGAAAAGGCTATATACATCACTGAGTTATCTCAAAGACCACCAGGGAATTCACACCGGAGAGAAATTTATCTGTGCACTGTTTGCGGCAAAAGCTTCACTTGGAAGCGAGTCACACAGGGGAGAAATCACATCAGTGTAATGTTTTCAGCAAGCGCTTCAGTCAGAGCGGATACCTGTCATGTCATATGATGACTCACATAGGGGAGAAATCCAAGAAACCGTTTTTTAAGTGTTCTGTATGTGGACAACGTTGGATATCATTAAGGATTCTAAAACGCCACCGGAGAATTCACAACGCAGTGAAAACATACCAGTGCAACAGTATGCAGCAGAAGCTTCACTCAGAGCACAGTCCTGACACAACATATGACGACACACACAGGGGAGAAGCGAATATAAGTGTTCTATGTGTGAAAAATGCTTTACAACATTAGGTGATCTGACACACCACAAGCAAGTTTACAATGGAGAGAAAACGTATAGCTGCAATGGTTGTGACAAATGCTTCAATCAAAGTAGTTCCCTTAAATCACCCAAGAAGAATATTCACAAGAGGGAGAACCCATAGGTGTCCAATGTGTCAGTCAGAAGATAGAAAGGCTTATTCTAACTGACAACTGTACGAGAAAAACATAACATGGTTTTTGGCCACTGGTCAGCCGGGCTACTAGACCACAATTTTAACCAGGTCCAAAATCTGTGCCATGTGATATTTGAAAAGATGTTGCTTATTTTGAAGAGTGCAGTCTGTTGATCTGTGAGCAGCAGGAGTCCTTATTGATTATTTAAATAATGAAATAGAAGACAGTTCAAATGGTCCTATCTTCATTTAAAGGAAGCTTTAGTCATTGTTAAAGGACAATGCTCATTGTTCACAAAAACATCTGATTAAAATGGATGTTGAATGATTGTAATTTGTTTAAACTTTATCTTGTTTTTTATTTTACATGGCTATCTGACTAAGACATCAGGGACGGTATTCATAATGCCTCTCATGGTGAATTTCCACCTGATACTTACCCCTCACCAGTGTGTCCCCAGTGTTTATGTTAATGTTGCCTCTAGTGTTGATTTGTTTCCATCAGTTCTGTGACAGTACAACCTCTGCACCCTCAAGACAATTGCTCTGTGAGAAGGTGTTCATCGTGGAAGGTGTTCATTTATGTTCACAGTTAGCCAGTGTTATGTAAATGCAGGCTGACAAAGTATCAGTGGCCTGTCCTTGGCCCCAAGTCACAGCAGGTCAACTGAGGCCATGGCCCAGAAAGATACTGGAGCCGGTCTGTGGAGTGGGAACACAAAAGTCTGAGCCTTTTTGTTGTTGTAAAACACTGTGGATAAGTCTTAGGTGGAAATACAGCTTCAGAGTGCTGATCTAGGATCAGGTTGTCAAATCTGATCTAGTCAAATCTGATCCTAGATCAGTACTCCTACTTTGTGACTATGATAATAACACAGGTCCAGGAGCGAGGACTCGTTAACACAAAGCAAATTATTATACACTGGGTGGTTCAGGTCCTGAATGCTGATTGGCTGACAGCCGTGGTATATACCACACCCCCGTGCCTTATTGCTTAATTAGGATAACGGTGGGTCTATGGTTTCTCCACCCTTGTTGATGTATATACTGTAGGTCTATGGTTTCTCCACTTTTGTTGATGTATATACTGTATGCCTATGGTTTCACCACCGTTGTTGACCTAGCTACAGTAGGTTTATCCGGTAGAGATGTACGGTCTCCCAAACCCTCTGTTCAGTGGGGGACTTTCTGTCTGTCATTGGAGCCTTACTTTCTTTATTTGATTAAAGCGCAAATCAAATTGTATGGGTCGCATACACATATTTAAAAGATGCTATTGCGGGTGTAGAGAAATGCTTGTGTTCCTAGCTCCAACAGTGCAGTAATATCTAACAATTCACAAAATACACACAAATCTAAAAAGAATGGAATTAAGAAATAGATAAATATTAGGACGAGCAATGTCAGAGTCCGGAGTATACAGTGCCTTGCGAAAGTATTCGGCCCCCTTGAACTTTCGACCTTTTGCCACATTTTAGGCTTCAAACATAAAGATATAAAACTGTATTTTTTTGTGAAGAATCAACAACAAGTGGGACACAATCATGAAGTGGAACGACATTTATTGGATATTTCAAACTTTTTTAACAAATCAAAAACTGAAAAATTGGGCGTGCAAAATTATTCAGCCCCCTTAAGTTAATACTTTGTAGCGCCACCTTTTGCTGCGATTACAGCTGTAAGTCGCTTGGGGTATGTCTCTATTAGTTTTGCACATCGAGAGACTGACATTTTTTCCCATTCCTCCTTGCAAAACAGCTCGAGCTCAGTGAGGTTGGATGGAGAGCATTTGTGAACAGCAGTTTTCAGTTCTTTCCACAGATTCTCGATTGGATTCAGGTCTGGACTTTGACTTGGCCATTCTAAGACCTGGATATGTTTATTTTTGAACCATTCCATTGTAGATTTTGCTTTATGTTTTGAATCACTGTCTTGTTGGAAGACAAATCTCCGTCCCAGTCTCAGGTCTTTTGCAGACTCCATCAGGTTTTCTTCCAGAATGGTCCTGTATTTGGCTCCATCCATCTTCCCATCAATTTTAACCATCTTCCCTGTCCCTGCTGAAGAAAAGCAGGCCCAAACCATGATGCTGCCACCACCATGTTTGACAGTGGGGATGGTGTGTTCAGGGTGATGAGCTGTGTTGCTTTTACACCAAACATAACGTTTTGCCAAAAAGTTCCATTTTGGTTTCATCTGACCAGAGCACCTTCTTCCACATGTTTGGTGTGTCTCCCAGGTGGCTTGTGGCAAACTTTAAACAACACTTTTTATGGATATCTTTAAGAAATGGCTTTCTTCTTGCCACTCTTCCATAAAGGCCAGATTTGTGCAATATACAACTGATTGTTGTCCTATGGACAGAGTCTCCCACCTCAGCTGTAGATCTCTGCAGTTCATCCAGAGTGATCATGGGCCTCTTGGCTGCATCTCTGATCAGTCTTCTCCTTGTATGAGCTGAAAGTTTAGAGGGACGGCCAGGTCTTGGTAGATTTGCAGTGGTCTGATACTCCTTCCATTTCAATATTATCGCTTGCACAGTGCTCCTTGGGATGTTTAAAGCTTGGGAAATCTTTTTGTATCCAAATCTGTCTTTAAACTTCTTCACAACAGTATCTCGGACCTGCCTGGTGTGTTCCTTGTTCTTCATGATGCTCTCTGCGCTTTTGACGGACCTCTGAGACTATCACAGTGCAGGTGCATTTATACGGAGACTTGATTACACACAGGTGGATTGTATTTATCATCATTAGTCATTTAGGTCAACATTGGATCATTCAGAGATCCTCACTGAACTTCTGGAGAGAGTTTGCTTTTGCTACTTACAGCTGTAATCGCAGCAAAAGGTGGCGCTACAAAGTATTAACTTAAGGGGGCTGAATAATTTTGCACGCCCAATTTTTCAGTTTTTGATTTGTTAAAAAAGTTTGAAATATCCAATAAATGTTGTTCCACTTCATGATTGTGTCCCACTTGTTGTTGATTCTTCACAAAAAAATACAGTTTTATATCTTTATGTTTGAAGCCTGAAATGTGGCAAAAGGTCGCAAAGTTCAAGGGGGCCGAATACTTTCGCAAGGCACTGTACATATGAAGTGGGTAAAACAGTATGTTTTAAAGTCACCAGTGTTCCATAATTAAAGTGACCAGTGTTCCATTAAAGTGACCGGTGTTCCATTATTAAAGTGACCAGTGTTCCATTAAAGTGACCGGTGTTCCATTAAAGTGACCGGTGTTCCATTAAAGTGACCAGTGTTCCATTAAAGTGACCAGTGTTCCATTAAAGTGACCGGTGTTCCATTAAAGTGACCAGTGTTCCATTAAAGTGACCGGTGTTCCATTATTAAAGTGACCAGTGTTCCATTAAAGTGACCGGTGTTCCATTAAAGTGACCGGTGTTCCATTAAAGTGACCAGTGTTCCATTAAAGTGACCAGTGTTCCATTATTAAAGTGACCGGTGTTCCATTATTAAAGTGACCAGTGTTCCATTAAAGTGACTGGTGTTCCATTATTAAAGTGACCAGTGTTCCATTAAAGTGACCGGTGTTCCATTATTAAAGTGACCAGTGTTCCATAATTAAAGTGACCGGTGTTCCATTATTAAAGTGACCGGTGTTCCATTAAAGTGACCGGTGTTCCATTAAAGTGTCCGCTGTTCCATTAAAGTAACCAGTGTTCCATTATTAAAGTGACCAGTGTTCCATTATTAAAGTGACCAGTGTTCCATTATTAAAGTGACCAGTTTTCCATGATTAAAGTGACCAATGTTCCATTATTAAAGTGACCGGTTCCATTATTAAAGTGACCAGTGTTCCATTAAAGGTGGAGGAGGCTGGCGAGTGATGGCTATATAATAGTCTGATGGCCTTGAGATAGAAGATGTTTTTCAGTCTCTCGGTCCCAGCTTTGATGCACCTGTACTGACCTCGCCTTCTGGATGATAGCAGGTGAACAGGCTGTGGCTTGGCTGGTTGTTGTCCTTGATATTCTCTTTGGCCTTCCTGTGACATCAGGTGCTGTATGTGTCTGGGAGGGCAGGCAGTGTGCCCCCGGAGATGGGTTAGGAAGACAGCACCATCCTCTAGAGCGTTCTGGATTACGGGCGGTGCAGTTGCCGTACCAGGCAATGAAGCTCGACAGGAGGCTCTCAATAGTGCATCTGTATAAATTTGTGAGGGTCTTAGGGGCCAAGCTGATTTTCTTCAGCCTCCTGAAGTTAAACATTCATACACCACTGGAAGAAACTCTTACCTTGTGTTTTCTAACAGCTGATTTAGCTAATGCAATTGTATTTAACTTGAAGCTACTCAGTGTGGAGGTGGGCTGGGCTTTGAGCTAGGATAGGATCAGGGGGGAGTGTTTATGTAACAGGCTGTTGGTGGAAGAAGGTGAGGACCCAGGTGCAGCGTGTTCATCATTATTTAATAGAACACTGAATGACAAAACAACAACAACCGAAACAGTTCTGTCTGGTGCAGACACAAAAACAGAAAGAAACTACCCACAAAACCCATGTGGGCAAGAGCTACCTAAGTATGGTTCTCAATCAGAGACAACGACAGACAGCTGTCCCTGATTGAGAACCATACCCGGCCAAAAACAAAGAAATACAAAAACATAGAAAAAAGAACACAGAATGCCCACCCTAGTCACACCCTGGCTTAACCAAAATAGAGAATAAAAAGCCTCTCTATGGCCAGGGCGTGACAGTTTATTTTGTAGTTAAGATGTAATGGAACCCGTTTTGTTAATTAATGACAAAAACATCTCAATAAGGAAATACACACCCAGACAAAATGAGAATGACGAAACAGATTTTATCCTACTTTCAGTGTTAGTAGATGCACAACTGGAAATAGTGTTTAGAATTGTATTCCTCTCACCTTAGCTTGATATTCATTGGGTCACCAATGCAATATTGAATTTGTCATATTTTGATAAGGTGCATGCATGGGGATGTCCACGTCACCCAGAGATATGCCCATGCTGTAGAGATCCACCCAGCGGACAGAAACGTCACTGTTGTTGGCATAATACAGCTAGTGCTATCTAGACTTGCAGTGGCAAACAAATCCATTACATTAGCAACCTAAATGTGAGATAAACTCAACTGAGGAGTAATAGAGAATGGAGACTTTTAACTTGAAAATGTGCAGGATACCTCTTTCTGGTTTCCCTGACTACCTTTTTTAAAGTAGGCAAGTCAGTTAAGAACAAAATCTTATTTTCAATCACGGCCTACAGATCTGAACACAGTCAGACCAAAAAGCGACTTTTGTGCGTCTAAACCCGTCTTTCAGTGCAATCTTCGTATTTTGATGACAGAAGTCGCATGTATGTGTCAAGTGTAGAGACCGCATGTGACAGGGATTACCTATGCACATGTGTTTGTGTAAATAAAACCTAATCTAATATGCACATATTTGGATTTAAGCGGATTTTCCACTCTTAAAGGGCCACAATAGTAGCAATGATGACGCTGGGGGTGGAAACTCGGTGCATTTGGAAATTAGAAGTGCTCCCCCCCTTTACTGCGATATGTGCAATATGTATGACCAATATGAAGGGGAAAAAAACGATTGGATTTAAGCTGAAGGGCTGCAAAATGAGCAGTGATGCTCCTCGGGGTTTACACTTTGTGGATTTGGAAAGTAGAAGTGCTCCTGACTAGAATGGAATTGTCTTTTACTTTGACACAATGTTCAGGCAATTAGGTGTGCTGCATTGAATAATAGAAGTACCCACACAAAAAACATTGTTGACCACTAAATATAGACTATCTTATAGAAACACTTAAAATTATTATTTGTATGATAAGTAGTATAACATTTCGATAATTGTGCACATTATCCACCATTTCCCCCATCATTATTAATTGACAAAGTATACAGGACAAGACTCTTATTCTGAAGGATTGCAAAAAATCCATGACCCGGAAGTACTTAGTTATTATTGCGAATTTCACAGCGGTAATGGCGCTCGGTCGCATGTTTTCAGCAGAAAGTGTGGGTCTAATAGGAATATGTAGTTTGAGCGTCTGAAATGTTGATTTGTACGTAAAATGTCTAAACTACAGGTGTTGAGTGTGTTTATCACAGAGCGGCTAACAGCAGCGGCTGTGGATATATTTGGTTCGGCGGAGAAAACGTTAGCAGAGTACCGGGAGCGGCTGACAACAGCGGCGGTAGAGATATTTGTTGTGGTAGAAAATACGGTAGCAGAGGTTCAGGGAGAGAACGACCGTCTACGGGGGCTTCTTCTGGATCATTTCGGAGCAGGTTTGTAGCCACCACTTACACCAAGTTATCGGATAACAACATATTGTGTTTGCTGAATCACTAGCCGTGGACGTATCGTATTCACTACTAAGGTCAGGTAACTTAAGCTGTTTTGATTTAAAGGTTAGTAGCTAACGTTAATTATCTAGCCTGGCTGACACGACTCACGCTGAGATCCTATAGGCCTTTCTCTGCTGCGTTATTCATTTAATTTTTTTATTTTACCTTTATTTAACTAGGCAAGTCTGTTAAGAACAAATTCTTATATTCAATGACGGCCTAGGAACAGTGGGTTTGTACGACAGATTTGTACCTTATCAGCTCGGGGGTTTGAACTTGCAACCTTCCGGTTACTAGTCCAACGCTCGGCTAGGCTACCCCGCCGCCGTTAACGCAGCTACTGTACACTACGGGCACAGATAGAACAAGGACTTGGCTAGTGATAAAAGTGTGTATAGAAGGTCATTCTCCGGTAAAATGTTTTACTGAAGTCTTCTAAACGAATATACTAATGTTTTAACGACCTTTTTTCTTCTATCGTCTACACTTGATGCTAAGTAGCTAAATATTATAGCCACAAAAAGCTTAGCTTGCTGGCAAAGAGCTTGCTAAGGCTAGGTATATAACGTGTATATACAATAAAATAAATATGTGATTTCCATTTTTTCCATTTTTTTAACAGTTAACATAATGCATTATACAGTATATATACAAAAGTATGTTGACACCCCTATTTCAACTACACCCGTTGCTGACAGGTGTAACGTTATAAAGTCGAGCACACGGCCATGCAATCTCCGTAGACAAACATTGGTAGTAGAATGGCCCGTTCTGAAGAGCAGGGTGGGTATAATTAGTGGAACGTTCCAACAGTAATCTGTTTCAAAAACTTCATAAAGTAGAAGGTTGCCAACAAACCCTACCCAGTATCTTATTCTGCCGCGTTGTTTGTTGGCAACCTTGTTATTTACAACGTTTTTGGAACAGATTCCTGTTGGAACATTCCACAAATTATATCCACCCGAAAAGCACAGTGACTTTAAATGCGGCATCTTCATAGGATGCCACCTTTCCAACAAGTCAGTTAGTTACATTTCTGCCCTGCTAGAGCTGCCCCAGTCAATTGTAAATGATGTTATTGTGAAGTGGAAACGTCCCAGAAGATTGTTACAAGCCCCAATGCATAGTACATTTCGGTGGAGGCAGAGTAAAGGTTTGGGGCTGTTCTTCATGGTTCGGGCTAAGCCCCTAGTTCCAGTGAAGGGAAATCTTAATGCTGCAGCACACAATGACATTCTAGACGATTCTGTGCTTCCAACTTTGTGGCAACATTTGGGGAAGGCCCTTTCCTGTTTCAGCATGACAATGCCCCTGTGCACAGAGCGAGGTCCTTATAGAAATGGTATGTCTATCGGTGTGGAAGAACCGGATTGGTCTGCACAGGGCCCTGGCCTCAACCCCATCTAACACCTTTGGGATGAATTGGAACGCCAACCTTGAGGCAGGCTTAATCGCCCAACATCAGTCCCTGACCTCACTAATCCTCTTGTGGCTGAATGGAAGAAGGTCCCTGCAGCAATGTTTCAACATCTAGTGGAAAGCCTTCCCAGACGAGTGGAGGCTGTTATAGCAGCAAAAGGGGTGGACTCCATATTAATGCCCATTATTATGGAAAGAGACGTTCGACGAGCAGGTGTCCACATACTTTTGGTCACGTAAGCTAGCTATAATATTAGTGTTAGGGGTCAACATTGAAACTGTGGTTCTGGTGTTATACTTTGTATTTCATGTTATAGAGAAGCATCTCAGGAACATGCAACACAGTTTCACGAGGTTAGGACTTACCATTGAGCCCCACAGGGGACGTGTTATAAAACACGGAAATGGTTCCAATCGTTTTCCCACAATTCCTTTGATCCAACGTGTATTTTAGAAACCCTTCAAATACAGGCTGTGTTTTTATGTAGGCTTACCCTGTTTAAATTCATTGTGTCAGAATGCACTGCTGTAGTAAAGCAATTCAGAACTAACTTGACATGTTCTGTTGCAGATTCAAACCCAGATTAACTCATTGCAGAATGTATCCCATAATCATTCATTAATAAGCATATTTATGACAAGAATGTACCTAGTCACTCGTCAAACACCTGAACTCCAACAATTACGTTGTTTTAAAGAAATCAAAATGGTAAACAATGCCTTTTATACACATCTGAATTTAAGTAAACATTCAATGATTTATTCATCAATGCCACAAACCTGGGATATCGAAGAGCAGCATATGAACTGTTCTGAGAGCCCACGGGTTCTTCTGCTTGTCCATTATAGGAATTAGACCAGCACTAATAACACAATGTAAAACAGCATATTGTGATTTTGGTGGGTGAGTTACAAATGAAACAACTGGATGCGTGAGGTAGGGGTTAATAAAATACTAGGTCAACTCCAGCAGAATGAGAAACACTCATAACAGACTGAAAACAAGGAAACCGTGCCTAAACACAGCTATATCAACACCCTTCTAGTCAATGTAACAGGTCCATGTTGCTGCTGTCTACTGTGAGCAGGACATTTACCACTGCATTTAGTCCGAGCCCTAGAATAAACAGCAGGAGAAGGACCGCATTAAGACAGGTGACAAAAGTTAGCAAGAACAGGACAGCACAACACACGTTACTGAGTCTAGATGTTATCCAATCAGGAAAATGACAAGTGAAGGAAGCAGCATAGGGGAAATACATCACTATAGTAACGTATCTTTATGCTATATGTAAAACTAAAAGTTTGTTACATTTTAAAACAATTTTAAGAAATTAACATGCAACTTTTATAGGAACTTAATATGCTAATTAGTACATACGGAATTGAAAAAAAAATCCAATATGTTAGGCCCATTCGTTTAAAGTTGGTCATATGCTGAGTACACAAAACATTAAGAACACATGCTCATATTTCGTTTGTCATTTCTCCAAGAACTTTCCACCGACACGTGTGAATCATTTTCTTTGAACGATTCCTGATTATTTTTGACACAAAAAATGATTCACTTCGCCATTGCGGTGAATCGCGGTGAATCGAATAATGAAACTCATTTCAGGACGCTCCCGATAAACAGTTCTTGTGCTGACGTTTCTACCATTTTAGAATTCTCTCTCTCATTATTACCATGTCATTTAGTTGTTTTTGTCTGTTCACAAACACAACTTTCTGCAATAGAACCCTATTACTGGCGTTCTGGATTCATTTGAAAGTTGATCATGAAATCGAGGAAGAAAAAAAAAAGCGAAATGACCCTCATTCCCTCTCCACCAAGCCAATGGGTGGTCATCTCCTCTGAAGACATCAGTAGGGAGGATGTGAGTTCTGCGCTGGCCCACTGTTGAACACTGAGAATGACTGTTTGCTTCGCTCTCCCAAGAGGACTGCCCAGTGATGTCTTCTATGGTGAACATGCGCCCACGATCTCAGGTGAAATTGTCGGTAATCACCATTGAAAGGGTCTCCTATCACACTGTAGGCCTACAACATTTGTTTCCAAATCACCAATCAAAGTTATCGGTACCACATGTAACCATACGATTGGTTCATATTGATGTACTTATTTACACACAGGGAAATACAATATTGGTAAGATGATTTTCACATTGTAGTCTAATGATTTGACTTTAATCAGTGGTTTGTAGAGGACCCAGGCTGAATTGCTAGGCAACGCAAAGACCCCCTGCCCCGGGTAAAAATAAATAGACCATACAATGTTCGGACAGGTCGACGGGACGATATGTCATTCCAGAGATCGATATGTCATTCCAGAGATCTTCTCAATTACCTTGAGACCGGCAGTTATTTGCTTCACAATCACCGGCTGACAATTTCATGACCGCAACAGGCCTAAGCACGGCATAGAGAATTCAGAATGTGAAGTATTTTGAATTGTTATTCAGTATTTTTACTCCTTTCCTTCTCTACAGACCCCAAGCAGGTAACTCTCCCTGAAGAGGAGGTTCCCCCTAACCAGCAGCCGCACTGTGAGCAGGAGTGGAGCCCCAGTCTGCGGCAGGAGGACCCAGAGCCCACCCAGATTACAGAGGAACTCCGGACCAGTCAGGAGGAAGAGCAGCTTCAAAGACTTAGGTCTGCTACCACAGAGGTCATACAGTTGATATTTATTCCTCCCTGTGTGGAAAGTGACTGTGATCAGGACAGCAAAAAGGACTCTCTACCCACCAATACAACTGAACAGACCCAATCAGATGAAGAGCACTACAGTATCAGAGTATCAGAACCAACCAGTGACTCTCAGACGCTCTCTGTACTACATCCAGATTGTTCTGCAGCTCCAAGTGAAATCATTGTAAGTATTGATGAGGAGGAGAGTGAAGAACTACCGTCAGGGTCAAAGAGAACCCGGGACAAGAAAGGACAAAGCTCTCAAGTCTGCACTGAAGCCAAGACAACCAACGAGCAGAAAGCACCATTGAAGTGTCACACAAGCAAGAGGCGATACAAGTGTCCTGTGTGCAGTAAACTGTTTAAGGCACCAGTCAGTTTAAAAGTACATCAGAGAATTCACAAAGCAGAGAAACGACACACGTGTCCTTTCTGTGGAAAAGGCTTTAAATCACTAAATGGTCTACAACGACACAAAAAAGTTCACACAGAGGAGAAAGAACCACAGCGGTGTTCTTTGTGCAGTGAATCCTTTCTTTGCACAGCTTCTTTAAAAGATCATCAGCGAATTCACACAGGTGAAAAAACATATCTGTGCAAAGAATGTGGCAAATCCTTCAGTGTCAAGACCGACTTCAACAAGCATATGAGCACGACTCACCCAGATGCAAAACCGTACAATTGTCCAGTGTGCAAGGAATGTTTCAACACACCAGGCTCTCTGAAAATACATGGGAAAACTCATGGAGCGAATCCATGCATCTGTCCTGTGTGTAATAAATGCTTTAAGAGGCCACGCTACCTAAAGGAACACCAACAGAAGTTTCATGGTAGTGAGAAACCATACACGTGTGCGGTGTGCAGTAAAACCTTTTATAATGTAAGCCATTATAAAGTACATCAGAGAAATCACACAGGGGAGAAACCCTTCAAGTGTCCTGTGTGTATTAAAAGCTTTACTAGCTCAGGCCTGTTAAAAATACATCAGGTAATTCATACAGGTGAGAAACCGCATAAGTGCAAAGAATGTGACAAATGCTTCTACCGCAAGGGACATCTGGTCAAGCATATGAGGACTCACACAGGGGAGAAACCGTATGGTTGCCGTGAATGTGACAAATGCTTCACTCAAAGGTCATCATTAAAAGACCATATGAGGATTCACACAGGGGAGAAACCGTTTTGTTGCACTGAATGTGAGAAACGCTTCACTCAAAGGGCAACATTAAACGTGCATATGAAGATTCACACAGGGGAGAAACCATATCAGTGTAAAGAGTGTGACAAATCTTTCAGTCAAAAACATGAACTGAGAAAGCATATGAGAATTCACACAGGGGAGAAATCATACAAGTGCCCTCTTTGTGAAAAATGCTTTAAATCATTGGGTGGTCTGAAACAACACGAGCTGAATCACTCTGGAGAGAAACCATCATATCTCTGCAGCGATTGTGGCAAAAGCTTCCGAACGATGAGTTACCTGAGGGTTCATATGAAGTCTCACACAGAGACAGAACCGGGGAGCCGGACAGAGAGCGAACCGGGGAGCCGGACAGAGAGCGAACCGGGGAGCCGGACAGAGAGCGAACCGGGGAGTCACAAAAAGAGAAGACTGCATATGTGTCCTGTATGTGGGAAAGGCTTTGCATATCCAAATGTTCTAAAAATCCACCAGCGAATTCACACTGGGGAGAAACCACATCAATGTCATGTTTGCAACAAAAGATTCATTCAGAAATGTGATCTGACTAGACATATGAGGACACACACAGGGGAGAAAAGAAGAGAAAATCAATCAGAGAAACAGTTGTATCTTTGCAGTGATTGTGGCAAGTGCTTCCGGGAAAAACGTTATCTGAGAAAGCATATGAGAATTCACACCGAGAGAGATTCGGGAAATAAAACCGAGCGAGAGCTGCATAAGTGTCCTGTTTGTGGAAAAGGCTGTACGTCACTGAGTTATCTCAAAGACCACCAGGGAATTCACACCGGAGAGAAACCGTATCTGTGCACTGTTTGCGGCAAAAGCTTCACTTGGAAGGGAGTCCTTAGAGAACACATGAAGACTCACACAGGGGAGAAATCACATCAGTGCCATGTCTGCAGCAAAAGGTTCATTTATAGCAGAAAACTGTCACTTCACATGATGACTCACACAGGGGAGAAGCCATTTAAGTGTTCTGTATGTGGGAAAGGTTTTACATCATCGGGTGATCTGACACGCCACAAGCGAATTCACACTGGAGAGAAACCGTATCGCTGCAACGATTGCAACAAATGCTTTAGTCAGATAAGTTCCCTTAAATCACACATGAAGAATATTCACTAAACAACAGTGTCCATTGTGTAAAATGTCCGTTTTGAAGATAAAGGCTTATTCAAACTGACACCTGTAAGTGAACATACCCTCAGGTTTGATAATAACTGAATTATACTGTACTGTAGGTCCTCACTTATGTGCTTTGTCACCTCTGGGTCTGCATGGCAAATTGCCCAGGAAAACACTCAAGGGCCATTCAGCCCTTCCTGACTATTGAAATGTGTGTTAGTGATGCTATTGCCTCCATGTTTGGTATCTCATAAACTTCTGAAGCGAACTTTGATGTCATCTATATGAATGTATGACCTGTGGTAACTTGTATCTGGACAGGGTGAACTTTAAGCTACTATGTGTTAAGTGATTTTATTGTCCTTAGGAATTCTGCCTTATTTGGTTTCATCCCCCACACAAGCCGTTAGACTCTGACACCCTGTGGATTTTGGGCCTGGGTGATCAGGTTACTGTAACTTGTTATGGTTGGATGGTTTAAGTCACCTTGAAATGTTAGAAAGGGAATGCCTTTTTTTCTGTCTGTTCCTCATGTCCTACGCTCTACAGAAAAGCTATATGAACATGTTTTTCTTGTAGGCTGCTCGGCCTGAGTAGGTCTGTTTTATGTCATGCTTTGCCTTTTAACTGTAAGATCCCAGCCCCTCCAATTTTTTTCTCTCACACACACCGGATAGTTGCAGTGATATGTGTTGTTTTACAAGGTCAGCAATAGTAGTACAGCACCCCTGGAGCAAATTAGGGTTAAGTGCCTTGCTCATGGGCAAAGACAGATTTTATATCTGGTATTCAAAACAACGACCTTTCGGTTACTGGCCCAACGCTCTGACCACTAGGCTACCTTGCCGCCCCTGTCATATGCCTTGCCGCCCCTGTCATATGCCTTGCCGCCCCTGTCATATGCCTTGCCGCCCCCGTCATATGCCTTGCCGCCCCCGTCATATGCCTTGTCACGCTTGTAAATGCTTTATAACTTAAGCTTCATGCCTGCGAATCGTTAAAGTTTTTACAATGTAGTTAAATCTATTTTCCTTGACAATTTTAATTCTGACATTTCTTGATTAGCCTATTACTGTAAAAAAAAAAAATCTAAGTATATTCTCTATGGAATCAGATAATTCATTAAGATTATAAATTGTGAAGTCTTATCACAGGTCGCATGTGAGATATTTATATATATATATATATATATATTATATGATCTGTATTATGTAATGGTTGTTACTTTTAAACCTTCAATAAATGTTTTTGTAAGCTATTTTGTTTATTTATATATTTCTGTTTAAGATGGTAACTTTCTTTTGGAGTTGCAGGGTTTTTATCTACTCCAGCACTAACATGCTTCGGGATGGGTTATATTATGAAGAGTACATGTACAGGTAAGATGTGACGCGTTGCTCGTACACCATGTCACAGTGTTCTTTCTACCTGTGAGTCCAGCTTCACTTGATGGAATGTAACCATCCCATCTTCACTGCAGCTCAGGACTCATGTTATACATCACCAACATGTTTGTCTTATGAACTGGATTTCATAATGTGTCTGTGTTGTGTGAAGTATAGTGTCTGTATATAGGCTCCTGTCATGTAGAATTCGCTGCGTTTCGGTTTACAAACGCGTTTATTCATACTCAAACCCCGGAGTAAAAAAACAACAATTATAAACAAACCCCGGAGTAAAAAAAACAACAATTATAAACAAACAACAATTATAAACAAACCCCGGAGTAAAAAAAACAACAATTATAAACAAACAACAATTATAAACAAACCCCAGAGTAGAACCGTGACTGTTGGATCGTCTTTATTAAAAGGAGGTAGTTTCAACAGGCAGAAAATGAATGGCGGCAGACCACTGTACACTTACCCAGTGCTAATCTTTAAGCCTTTCCCTAGCTCTTACACTAATCTCACGAAAGCTATCCCAAACCTTAACCTAACCCTTGTCCCTAAACTTAAATTTAAAATAACCCATTTTGACCCCTGGTGTTTTTTAGTTTCCCAGTTGATTTCCACTTTGTTCAAATATGCCAGGAAATGACCCTCTGGTCCACTCCCTGTCTGCTGAACTCTGGGACAGTTTCCTGAACACAGATTAAGTCTTGGACTAGGATAATCTCTCTTGATCGTCCTACTCTAGGACAAGGTTCTATCTGTCTGGGGAATGTACTGTCTTGTATTTCTTATTAATGACAAATACAAAGAGTTCTGTGAGAAATTATTAAAAAGTTAAATTCCACCAACTGCACGAACACAGCTACAAGATATCAGTATACAGTGGAAAGGAAAAGTAGGTGAATCTTTTTGGATTTACCTGGATTTATACATAAATTGGTCATAAAATGTGATCTTCATTTAAGTCTCAACAATAGACAAACACAGTCTGCTTAAACTAATAACACACAATTATATGTTTTCATGTCTTTATTGAACACAACGTGTAAACATTCATAGTGCAGGGTGGGACAAGTATGTGAACCCTTGGTTGACTCTACTTTGGCAGCAATAATTTTTGACCATTCCTCTTTACAAAACTGTTTCAGTTCAGCAATATTCTTGGGTTTTCTGGTGTGAACCGCTCTCTTGAGGTCATGCCACAACATCTCAATCGGGTTGAGTTCAGGACTCTGACTGAGCCGCTCCAGAAGGCATATTTTCTTCTGTTGAAGCCATTCTGTTGTTGATTTACTTCTGTGTTTTGGGTCGTTGTCCTGTTGCATCACCCAACTTCTGTTGAGCTTCAATTGTCGGACAGAGCCTAACATTCTCCTGCAAAATGTCTTGATAAAATTAGGAATTCATTTTTCCGTCTGATACCAAGCTGTCCAGGCCTTGAGACAGCAAAGCAGCCCCAAACCATAACGCTTCCTCCACCATGCTTTACAGTTGGGATGAGGTTTCGATGTTGGTGTGCTGTGGCTTTTTTTCTCCACACATAGTGTTGTGTGTTCCTTCCAAACAACTCAACTGTAGTTTCATCTGTCCACAGAATATTTTGCCAGGAGTGCTGTGGAACATCTAGATGCACTTTTGCAAAATTCAGACAGCAGTCGCTTCTTCCGTGGTGTCCTCCCATGAACACCATTATTGTTTAGTGTTTTACGTATCGTAGATTTCTGTAAGTCTTTAGCTGACACTCTAGGATTCTTCTTAACCTCATTGAGCATTCTGCGCTGTGCTCCTGTAGTCATCTCTGCAGGACGGCCACTCCTAAGGAGAGTAGCAACAGTTTTGAACTTTTTCCATTTAAAGACAATTTGTCTTACCGTGGACTGACAAACGTCACGGCTTTGAGATACTTTTGTAACATTTTCCAGCTTTATGCAAGTCAACAATTCTTAATCTTAGGTCTTCTGAGATCTCTTTTGTTCGAGGCATGGCTCACATCAGGCAATCCTTCTTGTGAATAGCAAACTCAAATTTTGTGAGTATTTTTTTTTTATAGGGCAGCTCTAACCAACATCTGCAATCTCGTCTCAATGATTGTACTCCAGGTTAACTGACTCCTGATTCCAATTAGCTTTTGGAGAAGTCATTAGCCTAGGGGTTGACATACTTTTTCCAACCTTCACTGTGAATGTTTAAATTATGTATTCAATTAAGACAAAAATACAATAATTTGTGTGTTTATTAGTTTAAGCAGACTGTGTTTTGTCTGTTCTGACTCAGATGAAGACCGGATCAAATTTTATGACCAATATTATACAGAAATCCAGATAATTCCAACGGGTTCATGTACTTGCCACTGTACCTACACACCTAATATAAACATCTCTGAAAGAACATTTATAGCGGTGTTTCTATGATTGTTTGCAGTGTTATTGATATCACTCTACCGATTCAGAACCATGTTCCCTGTCCTCAGGTGACAAAAAGCTGTCGATAGCGTACAGGTTCCAGTAACATGCTTTAAAAAATAAAATGTTGTCCCCCCCTAGGCCTTATCATCAAGCTGTCCCTCACCCTAGGCCTATGCCTTATCATCAAGCTGTCCCTCGCCCTAGGCTGTATCGTCAAGCTGTTCCTTCCAGTAGGTGGCAATGTAGAGGTTAATCCAGGCCCTGCAGTGCCTATCTCCACTCCTATTCTCCAGGCGCTCTCTTTTGATGACTTCTGTAACTGTAAAAGCCTTGGTTTCATGCATGTTAACATTGGAAGCCTACTCCCTAAGTTTGTTTTATTCACTGCTTTAACGTAGATATCATCTTAACCAACTTGCCCTCTAAATACACCTCTGCTGTTTTCAACCAAGATCTCAGCGATCACTGCCTCATTGCCTGCATCCGTAATGGGTCTGCGGTCAAACAACCTCCCCTCATCACTGTCAAATGCTCCCTGAAACACTTCAGCGAGCAGGCCTTTCTCATCGCCGTATTCGACTCTGTCAATCACCGCATCCTTATCGGCAGACTCAACATCCTTGGTTTCTCAAATGAATGCTTCGCCTGGTTCACCAACTACTTCTCCGATAGAGTTCAGTGTGTCAAATCGGAAGGCCTGTTGTCCGGGCCTCTGGCAGTCATTATGGGGGTGCCACAGGGTTCAATTCTTGGGCCGACTCTTCTCTGTATACATCAATGACGTCGCTCTTGCTGCTGGTGATTCTCTGATCCACCTCTACGCAGACGACACCATTCTGTATACTTCTGGCCCTTCTTTAGACACTGTGTTAACTAACCTCCAGATGAGCTTCAATGCCATACAACTCTCCTTCCGTGGCCTCCAACTGCTCTTAAACGCAAATATATCTAAATGCATGCTATTCAACCGATCATTGCCCGCACCTGCCCGCCCATCCAGCATCACTACTCTGGACGGCTCTGACTTAGAATACATGGATAACTACGCAATACCTAGGTGTCTGGCTAGACTGTAAACTCTCCTTCCAGAATCACATTAAGCATCTCCAATCCAAAATTAAATCTGGAATCGGCTTCCTCTTTTGCAACAAAGCATCCTTCACTCAAGCTGCCAAACACACCATCGTAAAACTGATCATCCTCCCGATCCTTGACTTCGGCGATGTCATTTACAAAATAGCCTCCAACACTCTACTCAATAAATTGGATGCAGTCTATCACGGTGCCATCCGTTTTGTCACCAAAGCCCCTATACTACCCACCACTGCGACCTGTACGCTCTCGTTGGCTGGCTCTCGTTGGCTGGCCCTCGCTTCATACTTGTCGCCAAACCCACTTGCTCCAGGTCATCTACAAGACCCTGCTAGGTAAAGCCCCGCCTTATATCAGCTCGCTGGTCACCATAGCAGCCAGCACCCACCCATAGCATGCACTCCAGCAGGTTCATCTCACTGGTCACCCCCAAAGCCAATTCCTCCTTTGGCCGCCTCTCCTTCCAGTTCTCTGCTACCAATGACTGGAACGAACTACAAACATCACTGAAGCTGGAGACTCATATCTTCATCACTAGCTTTAAGCACCAGCTGCACATTAATCTACTGCACATATACCATTCCAGTGTTTATTTGCTATATTGTATTTACTTTGCCACCAAGGCCTATTTATTGCTTTACCTCCCATATCTCACCTCATTTGCACACATTGTATATAGACTTGTTTATACTGTATGTTTGTTTTACTCCATGTGTAACTCTGTGTTGTTGTATGTGTCGAACTGCTTTGCTTTATTCTTGGCCAGGTCACAGTTGTACATGAGAACTTGTTCTCAACTAGCCTACCTGGTTAAATAAAGGTGAAATAAAAAAAGGTGACGCTCCAGAACAGACAGACAACCAATGTTCCCTAAAAAGAATTTAGGCACTGAGAAAATTTCAGGTCTACAGAGCACAACTTGAATGTTGTTAAAATTCTGTGCATATTCCAACTCGCGTTTACTGTGAACACTGAGGCTGTACCCACTTTTCGGTACAGTTTTAAGAGGCCAAGTAGGCTACTGTGCTACTAAGTAGGCTACTGTGCTACTAAGTAGGCTACTGTGCTACTAAGTAGGCTACTGTGCTACTAAGTAGGCTACTGGCTACTAAGCTTATTCAAACCTGTCTCAAAATACAACACTGCCCCTTTAGGACAAAAAAAGCTCTACCTACTAACTCGCTTTTCAAAGATGTCTAGAAATGTGCGCTCTTGTCAGAAGCAATCACTCACCTATTGTTGACTACAAATGATCTATAACTGAGCTAATAACTCACGAACTAGCAAAGGATAGCGTAGCCTAGTGGTTAGAGCGTTGGACTAGTAACCGAAAGGTTGTAAGATCGAATCCCTGAGCTTACAAGATACAAATCTGTCATTCTGCCCCTGAATCAAATCAAATGTATTTATGTAGCCCTTCGTACATCAGCTGATATCTCAAAGTGCTGTACAGAAACCCAGCCTAAAACCCCAAACAGCAAGCAATGCAGGTGTAGAAGTACGGTGGCTAGGAAAAACTCCCTAGAAAGGCCAAAACCTAGGAAGAAACCTAGAGGAACCAGGCTATGTGGGTTGGCCAGTCCTCTTCTGGCTGTGCCGGATGGAGTTTATAACAGAACATGGCCAAGATGTTCATAAATGACCAGCATGGTCAAATAATAATAATCACAGTCAGAACAGTTGAAACTGGAGCAGCAGCACGGCCAGGTGGACTGGGGACAGCAAGGAGTCATCATGCCAGGTAGTCCTGGGGCATAGTCCTAGGGCTCAGGTTCTCCGAAAGAAAGAGAGAATTAGAGAGAGCATACTTAAATTCACACAGGACACCGGATAGGACAGGAGAAGTACTCCAGATATAACAAACTGACCCTAGCCCCCCCCGACACAAACTACTGCAGCATAAATACTGGAGGCTGAGACAGGAGGGGTGAGGAGACACTGTGGCCCCATCCGATGATACCCCCGGACAGGGCCAAACAGGAAGGATATAACCCCACCCACTTTGCCAAAGCACAGCCCCCACACCACTAGAGGGATATCTTCAACCACCAACTTACCATCCTGAGACAAGGCCGAGTATA
The DNA here is from genome assembly GCF_057628025.1 of Oncorhynchus mykiss. Taxonomy (NCBI): domain Eukaryota; kingdom Metazoa; phylum Chordata; class Actinopteri; order Salmoniformes; family Salmonidae; genus Oncorhynchus; species Oncorhynchus mykiss. Next base: position 10,474,311 of record NC_143050.1, read on the forward strand.
GCCCACAAAGATCTCCGCTACGGCACACCCCAAGGGGGGGCGCCAACCCAGACAGGAAGATCACATCAGTGACTCAACCCACTCAGGTGATGCACCCCTTCCAGGGACGGCATGAAAGAGCACCAGTAAGCCAGTGACTCAGCCCCTGTAATAGGGTTAGAGGCAGAGAATCCCAGTGGAAAGAGGGGAACCGGCCAGGCAGAGACAGCAAGGGCGGTTCGTTGCTCCATGGGGTCTAAAACCAGACTGAAGCATTTTGTATACATTGTTTGTCTTCAGGAAGGCAGTGAGTTGCTGCGCAACAGCCTTTCTAAAATTTTGTAGAGGAATGGAATATTCGATATAGGCCGATTTTTAGTTTTTAAATATTTTCTGGGTCAAGGTTCGGCTTTTTCAAGAGAGGCTTTATTACTGCCACTTTTAGTGAGTTTGGTACACATCCGGTGGATAGAGAGCCGTTTATTATGTTCAACATAGGAGGGCCAAGCACAGGAAGCAGCTCTTTCAGTAGTTTAGTTGGAATAGGGTCCAGTATGCAGCTTGAAGGTTTAGAGGCCATGATTATTTTCATCATTGTGTCAAGAGATATAGTACTAAAACACTTGAGTGTCTCTCTTGATCCTAGGTCCTGGCAGAGTTGTACAGACTCAGGACAACTGAGCTTTGAAGGAATACGCAGATTTAAAGAGGAGTCCGTAATTTTCTTTCTAATAATCATGATCTTTTCCTCAAAGAAGTTCATGAATTTATTACTGCTGAAGTGAAAGCCATCCTCTCTTGGGGAATGCTGCTTTTTAGTTAGCTTTGCGACAGTATCAAAAATGAATTTGGGATTGTTCTTATTTTCCTCAATTAAGTTGGAAAAATAGGATGATCGAGCAGCAGTAAGAGCTCTTTGATACTGCACGGTACTGTCTTTCCAAGCTAGTTGGAAGACTTCCAGTTTGGTGTGGCGTCATTTCCGTTCCAATTTTCTGGAAGCTTGCTTCAGAGCTCAGGTATTTTCTGTATACCAGGGAGCTAGTTTCTTATGATAAATGTTTTTAGGGGTGCAACTGCATATAGGGTATTGCGCAAGGTTAAATTGAGTTCCTCAGTTTGGTGGTTAACTGATTTTTGTCCTCTGACATCCTTGGGTAGACAGAGGGAGTCTGAAAGGACATCTAGGAATCTTTGTGTTGTCTGTGAATTTATAGCACGACTTTTGATGTTCCTTGGTTGGGGTCTGAGCAGAATATTTGTTGCAATTGCAAATGTAATAAAATGGTGGTTCGATTAAAAAAAACATTAAGATCCACAATATTTATTCCAAAAGTAGGTCCAGAGGGACAAAAGTAGGTCCAGAGGGACAAAAGTAGGTCCAGAGGGACAAAAGTAGGTCCAGAGTATGACTGTTGCAGTGAGTAGGTCCAGAGACATATTGGACAAAACCCACTGAGTCGATGATGGCTCCGAAAGCCTTTTGGAGTGGGTCTGTGGACTTTTCCATGTGAATATTAAAGTCACCAAAGATTAGAATATTATCTGCTATGACTACAAGGTCCGATAGGAATTCAGGGAACTCAATGAGGAGCGCTGTATATGGCCCAGGAGGCCTGTAAACAGTAGCTATAAAAAGTGATTCAGTAGGCTGCATAGATTTCATGACTAGAAGCTCAAAAGATGAAAATGTCATTTTTATTTTTTTTGTAAATTGAAATTTGCTCTTGTAAATTTTAGCAAAACGTCCGCCTTTGCGGGATGCACGGGGGATATGGTCACTAGTGTAGCCAGGAGGTGAGGCCTCATTTAACACAGTAAATTCTTCAGGCTTAAGCCATGTTTCAGTCAGGCCAATCACATCAAGATTATGATCAGTGATTAGTTCATTGACTATAATTGCCTGAACAAGGCTGTTAACCCACTGTTCCTAGGCCGTCATTGAATTTGTTCTTAACTGACTTGCCTAGTAAAAAATATTAACAAAATGTACACACGTGGATACATGCAGCTCTCGCTTTGATCTCAAAACAAGCGCATCTACTCACAACCGCACATGCTGTAAACACAGTCCAGTTCAAAGTGAATGGCGCAGATCCATATATGGCAATAGTGTATTTGCATATAGACCTCCTGCAGCTCTGATTGTATGTGCTGCACAGGTCTGTAGAGTACTGGCTGAGTCATGCGTGTCAATGCAATAGAATCCTAGTTCGATGTGTTCTGCCTACAACAAAATCCCTTGCATAGTTTTTGTTATGTTGCATTGAAAGTGGCTCATATTGTGTTGATTTCGATCACAATTGCCACATTAAAGGTAAACGTTGATAGTGTTAACAGAGAACTCTAGAACAGTGGTCACAAACGTTATCTGAGTTGAGATCACATTTTTGAACTCCTATGCAACATTAACCAATTAAAGAGTGCAGTATGATAACAAAGCTATGATACAGTAATGTGCAGGAGGCTGCTGAGGGGAGGACGGCTCATAATAATGGTTGGAATGGAGCGAATGGAATGGCATCAAACACACAGAAAGCATGTGTTTGATAACATTCCACCGATTCAGCTCCAGCCCTTACCACGAGCCCATCCTCCCCAGCTAAGGTGCCACCAACCTCCTGTTAGTCACATGCTGCAGCACATTCTTACTTGATTGGAGATGTGGCACAAAGCAGAATAACATACTCAACTCTGAAATCGTCATACTAAAGTAATGGGTACAGGGTTGAAAAAAACAAGAGAATAATTTATAAGTCTTAGAAGTTGGGGGGGAAAAACAGCCACATCTTGCACCTGTTGAATGGCAGCAGTGACAGGATTTGTTCGTATAGGCCTTAGCTTTGAGCAATGAGCACCCTCCTGTGGTAACTAGTGTAATTACATTCGTGCTTGGAAGCAACAGCAACGAAACACAGAGAGAGAGAGCAGAGCAGAGCATTCGAGAGCAGGAGGGAGAACCGTCATAAACACTCTTCTCAGGGAGGGAGAAGCCCAGAGCTGGAGGGCAGGAAATGCTGGAGGAGACCGGGGTTGCATCCCATATGCCACCTTATTCCCTAAATAGTGCACTACTTTTGACCAGAACCATTTGGGAATGGGATGCCATTTGAGGATGCGCACAGAGACCGGGGCAGACCAGGGCAACTCTCTCTGTTTGCCAACACAGCCCATGGTCCTGTTTGTGATTATGGACCCTGGAGGTTTGTGGACACTAACTGACCAACTAAACTGTTGTTTTTTTGTGTGTGTGTGAGTGAGAGAGAGAAACAGACAGACAGCGAGAGAGACACAGACAGAGAGAGAGAGCTATAGAGAGACTCAACAGACAGAGAGAGCTATAGAGAGACTCAACAGACAGAGAGAGAGCTATAGAAAGACTCACAGACAGAGAGAGGGAGAGCTATAGAGAGACTCACAGACAGAGAGCTATAGAGAGACTCACAGACAGAGAGAGAGCTATAGAGAGACTCAGACAGAGAGAGAGTGTTGTGCAGTGTTTCTCTCTGTCACTGCTCCAGCAGCATACTTCCCCAGCGCATGGATACAGACCACACAGACAGGACCTGATTCCCATCGTCAGGACAATGGCCGCCCAGCAGCCAATCAGGGCTCTAGAAGACCCGTTCTGCAAGCTGATTGGCTGCCTGGCCCGAAGCCTGTTGTGGAATGCCCATCCTTAACCCTTTCACTACCACACACATTTCACTGCCTCTTCTCAGCAAACCATCTTTGTCACAAATCTTATTTCCTTTCAGAGCCATACACATATATAGTTGTCTCCTTTTCCTTATGATGTGATATGCTGTGCCTATACTGCAGCAAATTCAGGAAGTAGTCCCAATAGCATCTCAAACCTTATCACTGTGTTGGAAAGTCCAACATCTTAGCGATTAGGACCAAATCTTTGGATAAGGTGGCTAGGTGATGTCCTCCTTATGCTACAGTATTATAATGATTGTACATGTAGCCTTCTATCTATACCCAGTCCTGTCAGATGAGTGTTTGCAAAAAAACAACTGAAATATCACATTTACATACAGTTGAAATCGGAAGTTTACAGTCACTTAGGTTGGAGTCATTAAAAGTCGTTTTTCAACCACTCCACAAATTTCTTGTTAACAAACTATAGTTTTGGCAAGTCGGTTAGGACATCTACTTTTTGCATGACACAAGTAATTTTTCCAACAATTGTTTACAGACAGATTAGTTCACTTATAATTCACTAAATCACAAATCCAGTCGATCAGAAGGTTACATACACTAAGTTAACTGTGCCTTTAAACAACTTGGAAAATTCCAGAAAATTATGTCATGGCTTTAGAAGCTTCTGATATGCTAATTGACATCATTTGAGTCATTTGACTCTTGTGTGTGTGATTTTTACTTGAAATAAAACATCAGTGAGAGAGACAGACAGCATCACATAGGTTGAGTCCCAAAGGGCACCGTATTCCCACATATGTAATATATATATATATATATATATATATATATACAGTGCCTTGCGAAAGTATTCGGCCCCCTTGAACTTTGCGACCTTTTGCCACATTTCAGGCTTCAAACATAAAGATATAAAACTGTATTTTTTTGTGAAGAATCAACAACAAGTGGGACACAATCATGAAGTGGAACGACATTTATTGGATATTTCAAACTTTTTTAACAAATCAAAAACTGAAAAATTGGACGTGCAAAATTATTCAGCCCCTTTACTTTCAGTGCAGCAAACTCTCCAGAAGTTCAGTGAGGATCTCTGAATGATCCAATGTTGACCTAAATGACTAATGAGGATAAATACAATCCACCTGTGTGTAATCAAGTCTCCGTATAAATGCACCTGCACTGTGATAGTCTCAGAGGTCCGTTAAAAGCGCAGAGAGCATCATGAAGAGCAAGGAACACACCAGGCAGGTCCGAGATACTGTTGTGAAGAAGTTTAAAGCCGGATTTGGATACAAAAATATTTCCCAAGCTTTAAACATCCCAAGGAGCACTGTGCAAGCGATAATATTGAAATGGAAGGAATATCAGACCACTGCAAATCTACCAAGACCTGGCCATCCCTCTAAACTTTCAGCTCATACAAGGAGAAGACTGATCAGAGATGCAGCCAAGAGGCCCATGATCACTCTGGATGAACTGCAGAGATCTACAGCTGAGGTGGGAGACTCTGTCCATTGGACAACAATCAGTCGTATATTGCACAATTCTGGCCTTTATGGAAGAGTGGCAAGAAGAAAGCCATTTCTTAAAGATATCCATAAAAAGTGTCGTTTAAAGTTTGCCACAAGCCACCTGGGAGACACACCAAACATGTGGAAGAAGGTGCTCTGGTCAGATGAAACCAAAATTGAACTTTTTGGCAACAATGCAAAACGTTATGTTTGGCGTAAAAGCAACACAGCTCATCACCCGGAACACACCATCACCACTGTCAAACATGGTGGTGGCAGCATCATGGTTTGGGCCTGCTTTTCTTCAGCAGGGACAGGGAAGATGGTTAAAATTGATGGGAAGATGGATGGAGCCAAATACAGGACCATTCTGGAAGAAAACCTGATGGAGTCTGCAAAAGACCTGAGACTGGGACGGAGATTTGTCTTCCAACAAGACAATGATCCAAAACATAAAGCAAAATCTACAATGGAATGGTTCAAAAATAAACATATCCAGGTGTTAGAATGGCCAAGTCCACGTCCAGACCTGAATCCAATCGAGAATCTGTGGAAAGAACTGAAAACTGCTGTTCACAAATGCTCTCCATCCAACCTCACTGAGCTCGAGCTGTTTTGCAAGGAGGAATGGGAAAAAATGTCAGTCTCTCGATGTGCAAAACTGATAGAGACATACCCCAAGCTACTTACAGCTGTAATCGCAGCAAAAGGTGGCGCTACAAAGTATTAACTTAAGGGGGCTGAATAATTTTGCACGCCCAATTTTTCAGTTTTTGATTTGTTAAAAAAGTTTAAAATATCCAATAAATGTCGTTCCACTTCATGATTGTGTCCCACTTGTTGTTGATTCTTCACAAAAAAATACAGTTTTATATCTTTATGTTTGAAGCCTGAAATGTGGCAAAAGGTTGCAAAGTTCAAGGGGGCCGAATACTTTCGCAAGGCACTGTATAGATATATATATATATATTACATATGTGGGAATACGGTGCCCTTTGGGACTCAACCTATGTGATGCTGTCTGTCTCTCTCACTGTTTTATTTCAAGTAAAAATCTCACTTTAGCTCAGATTACATACATGATTCATCACTTTAAATGACAGTTTGACACTTTTAGGGGTTCACATTTGAAGGACACATGCTATTGACCAAACTGTATATGAAGTATTGGGGGTCATGTTATATGAGATATCTGGAAGTCAGGGATACACATATACAGGTGACCAGACCTGAACCAGACAGCACCTTGTGTGTGTGTATGAGAGAGAGAGAGACTGACTCTACCTTATGAGTGGCAAACTGACTATTCAAAATAAAAAAGGTTTGTCACTATTGGACACTGTATGTGTTTATACATTATAATTGCAGCAGTGCATGCGTCATCCAGATTTTTAGTGAATGCTGAAGCTCAGTCAGGACTATGGGTGTGTGGAGGTTATTTGGGCTATTTGTGGCAAAGACTTAGATCATAATCGGCTAAGGAGCTCAGCAAGACTCAGGACACACACACACACACACACACACACACACACACACACATGCACATGCAATAAAGCATATAGCTATGAACAGAATTGCCAGGAAACCAAACATTGAATTGAGTTGAATTCTATCTCAGGCAGAAAGGAGCGTTTGAAGTTAGGAAAGATTCCTCTCATGACCTCTTCGAGACAGAATGCTAAATAAAATGTTATTTTAACTTAACGTACTGGTTGTCCGTGCGCTTGGTACTTTTTGGCGGTAGGAATGTGAGACAATATATCTACAGGAAAGTATAATTACATCAACTTTTCAAAGCTCTGGTGATACACTCAGATTTCTATGACCTGAATCATGTGCAGAACCATGTAAACACGTGCACGAGCTCGGCAAGTATGCGTGTGTCTGGTGCATGTGTTTTTATACACCAGATGAAGGCAATATGAAAGTACTATCAGCACTTTGAGCAGGTTATGTAATTATACTTTCCTGTAGATATATTGTCTCACATTCCTATCACCAAAAAGGACCTGACAGAGAACCGGTAAAGTACTTTAAAATGTAATTTTATTAAACATTCTGGCACGTTGAGGTCATGAGAGGAAATGTTCCTGATTCAAAAGCAATTTTCTAGCCTGACGTAGATTTCAATGCAATTCTACACTGGGTTTCCAGGCAATGAAGAGGATTGTGTGTGTGTTTACTTTGAATGTTGAACTAGACTTGAACATTTGAGAACATAAAATGAATAATAATATTATTTGATAGGTATTCGGAACATGATTGTGAATCTACCCTGACTGTCAACCACCACCAACTTGTGTGCTTTTACTCATAACCAACTACGAATTCCCTCTTGTGTTGTCACGCCCCGCCAACTTGGCATCAGGGAGGATTCAGGGAGGATTCAGATTGCGGATCTTGGCTGGATGTTTCGCAGGAGGATAGCTAGCACGGAGAGGAGGGGACAGTAACTTCAGCACCCACCCGGGGGTAAACAGCGACAAGGCCACCCAAGTGCGGCACACTAATCGTTTTAGTCAGAACTAGGTGCTTATCAGTTTTAACAGTTGTCGATGTTTGTAGATATTTTGCCCTATGATTGTCACGTTAGTAAGGAGGAGGTGAATTCTCGCCGCCGCCATCTTTGGAAACTGATTGGGAGGAGTGGAGAACTTCGTTGGCTGACTGGTTTATTAAACCAGCTATTGGTAGTTATTTTCAGGGCCTCGACTGGCCTTACGTTGTACACACATTACACTTGTTTTTCGGGTTGACCAAACACAACGAGTCTGCATCGTACAAACCTGGAAAGGGCTAGCTAACAAAACTCCAATCTGTGCTCCACCTCCAGACTCGAGTCAGTTTGTTGCGCCCTTCCTTGCCTTGTTGGACATTTGCTTCCTGTTATTCTACCTGAACCTGGCCTCTGACAGGTAAGTGTCCGCTGTGCATTGAAGCCAACTTCTGCTGGTGAGAAATGTGTTTATCTGGATAACTTGCCGTCTAGCTAGGCTTCTTAGTTAGCCAACTTGATCAGCTGGTTAGACAACATCATTAAATACTGTAGTTAGTTTACGACGTGGATGGTTAATGTTAGCTCGATGACATCCAACGAGCTAACTTTAGTCAGAGAGGAATGTTTTGCTCTAACGTTTGTGAATTGGGGAATGATAACTAGCTACATGGCTAACTAGCTACATGGCTAACCGTTGATAAGCTTATGAAGCGAAGGTCTCCTTTTTAAACTTGTAAACAATTCAATGGCAGCTAACTGACAAGACAGATTGTCAAATGCTGGGAAGGACATGGCTAGCTAGTTAACGTTCGTCCAGCGATAAATGCTACAGCTAACGTCTGCTGTTTTACTAGCCAGATAGCTAACTAGCGAATCCTCTCCGAATGTAGACAGGTAGTTTTGATGTGACACTCCCTGGTGTGTTTTTTCCTCACTGTAAATCATGGCTGAGGCGATCAGAAACACAGCAGTAGCTTCACGACCAAATGTCAACCACTCCAGTCTAAACTGTGAACTGAATATAGCGCTAGTTATGTCCTAAGTGTTGCTAGGTTTAATGTTTACAGTCAGCAAACAAGCAACTTGACAAATCTATTGTCGTTTCGGGTATTGTCTTTCTTGGTACGCCTGCATTCATTCCTGGCGGTTGCTAGCTTGTTTGTGGGCAGTGACGCGAGTCACATTCCTAATTTCTGTGTTGACATTGCGTTACATTCTTTCTCGGCCTTGACTATCTATGCCTGTTCGCCAGCATTGCACACTCCAGATGGTGACAAACTGTATTTAATGGAAAACAGCTCTAAATATCGATTTATTTTGTTAGACAATGGCATTTGTTAGACAATGACATCCTAAGTGTAAGTTGGCAACAACTCCCCATCACACCCTTCCTACACATTAAGGTTGGAGGTGTTGGGAATGACAAAGCAACAACACTTTTTCCCCGTTAACAATGCACACCTTTTGCATTGATTTAACAACATTGCTTTCAAACACTTGGCTTTCTAGGAGTTTGAATGTACAGTAGGCTATATCACAACCAGCGACAGACTGTCCTCACATCTGCACTCAATGATTTGAAGTTTCGTCCATCACTCAACCAGTGAGAGTTTAAATAAAACTGTATTTGTCACATGGGCCGAATACAACAGTGAAATGCTTACTTACAAGCCCTTAACCAACAATGCAATTTTAACAATGCCAACAATACCAACAATGCAGGGGCACCGGTTAGTCGAGGTAATTGAGGTAGTATGTACATGTAGGTAGAGTTATTAAAGTAACTTCATAGATAATAAACAGAGAGTAGCAGCAGTGTAAAAGGGGGAGGGAGGGGGGCAATACACATAGTCTGGGTAGCCATTTGATTAGCTGTTCAGGCTTGGGTGTAGAAGCTGTTGAGAAGCCTTTTGGACCTAGACTTGGCGCTCCGGTACTGCTTGCCGTGTGGTAGCAGAGAGAACAGTCTACGACTAGGGTGGCTGGAGTCTGTGACAGTTTTTAGAGCTTTCCTCTGACATCGCCTGGTATAGAGGTCCTGGATGGCAGAAAGCTTGGCTCCAGTGATTTACTGGGCCATACGCACTACCCTCTGTAGTGCCTTGCGATCAGAGGCCAAGCAGTTGCCATAGCAGGCGGTGAAGTCTGGTATGGATTTTAGCTATAAGGGTAAGTCGCGTCATAGTTTAGCTACAAGGGTAGGTAGCGTCATAGTTTAGTTACATGGGTCGGTAGCTACATGGGTCGGTAGCGTCATAGTTTAGCAACAGTTGAAGACGGAAGTTTACATACACGTTAGCCAAATACATTTAAACTCAGTTTTTCACAATTCCTGACATTTAATCCTAGTAAAAAGACCCTGTCTTAGGTCAGTTAGGATCACCACTTTTATTTTAAGAATGTGAAATGTCAGAATGATAGAGTGATTTATTTCAGATATTATTTCTTTCATCACATCCCCAGTGGGTCAGAAGTTTACATACAATCAATTAGTATTTGGTAGCATTGCCTTTAAATTGTTTAACTTGGGTCAAATGTTTTGGGTAGCCTTCCACAAGCTTCCCACAATAAGTTGGGTGAATTTTGGCCCATTCCTCCTGACAGAGCTGGTGTAACTGAGTCTCATTTGTAATCCTCCTTGCTCGTACACTCTTTTTCAGTTCTGCACACACATTTTCTATGGGATTGATGTCAGGATGTTCTGATGGCCTCTCCAGTACCTTGACTTTGTTGTCCTTAAGCCATTTTGCAACAGCTTTGGAAGTATGCTTGGGGTCATTGTCCATTTGGAACACCCATTTGCAACCAAGCTTTAACTTCCTGACTGCTGTCTTGAGATGTTGCTTCAATTTATCCACGTAATTTTCCTTCCTCATGAAGCCATCTATTTTGTGAAGTGCACCAGTCCCTCCTGCAGCAAAGCACCCCCACAACATGATGCTGCCACCCTCGTGCTTCACGGTTAGGATGGTGTCCTTTGGCTTGCAAGCCCTCCCCCTTTTTCCGCCAAATATAACGATGGTCATTATGGCCAAACAGTTCTATTTGTGTTTCAGGCCAGAGAATATTTCTCCAAAAAGCACAATATGTGTCCCCATGTGCAGTTGCAAACCATAGTCTGGCTTTTTTATGGAGGTTTTGGAGCAGTGGCTTCGTCCTTGCTGAGCCGCCTTTCAGGTTATGTCGATATATAGGACTTGTTTTACTGTGGATATAGATACTTTTGTACCTGTTTAGTCCAGTATCTTCACAAGGTCCTTTGCTGCTGTTCTGGGATTGATTTTCACTTTTCGCACCAAAGTACCTTCATCTCTAGGAGACAGAACGCGTCTCCTTCCTGAGCGGTATGACGGCTGCGTGGTCCCATGGTGTTTGTGCTTGCATACTATTGTTTGTACAGATGAATGTGGTACCTTCAGGTGTTTGGAAATTGCTCCCAAGGATGAACCAGACTTGTGGAGGTCTACAATTTTTTTGGCTGATTTCTTTTGAATACATAAAATATAGATTTAAAAAAATGGAAACACCATTGCCTTGGCTATGCCAAGGCTGCGTTGTATGCCATTGCCTTGTGAGTAAATCTGAGCTGAAAATACAAATCCGTTACCAAATTCGTTCAGCCATTTCACAATTTCTTTTTGTTTTTATTTAAACGTTTTGATCATTTGTGTACTTTATGACATTTGACTGGATTGTTTGGAGCTAGTAACATACGCATTTCAGAGGTCTCCCGAGTGGCGCAGCGGTCTAAGGAATGCAGTGCAAGCTGCGTTACTACATATCCTGGTTTGATACTGGGCTGTGTCGCAGCCGGCCACGACCGGGAGACCCATGACGCGACACACAATTGGACCAGCGTTGTCCTGGTTAGGGGAGGGTTGTCCCATCGCGCTCTAGCGACTCCTGTGGCGGGCTGGGCACATGCTCGCTGACACGGTCGACCAGTTGTACGGTGTTTCCTCCGACACATTGGTGCGTCTGGCTTCCGGGTTAAGTGGGCAGTGTGTCAAGAAGCAGTGCGGCTTGGTTGGGTTGTGTTTCGGAGGATGAGCGGCTCTCGACCTTCGCCTCTCCAGAGTCCGTAGGGGAGTTGCAACGATGAGACAAGATTGTAACTACCAATTTGGATTCCATGAAATTGGGGATAAATAACAAGAAACAAAAGCATTTCACTGCACCCTATTTAACGTTGCTAAACTGTGTACGACCAATACACTTTGATTTGACTAGTGATGTGGTAGCATAGTAAGAGTTAGGCTAAACACTGGCTTTATCCTAATGACAGAGGAGCGTGTGTGGTGTGTGTGTGTGTGTGTGAGTGAGAGAAGGGCTAAATCCTCGTACGTTTGTCTCTCTACTGTGACTGTGTCCATGGACTGTGTTTTATGCACTGATTCAGGCCAGAACTGCTGTGTTGATTGGATGACAGCGTTTGCTCCCTACTTTCTCTGTTCACGGGGTGTGAATCATATAGTATGTTGATTGGTCAGTTGTCTTTTTACTCTCTGGGTTCATCCTGTACACACAATAAAACCTATTGTTCTACTTAGTAAATAGTTGCCTCAGTTTTCTATGAGCTTTTTGAATTTCCAACATGAGCATTTAAAAAAAAAAAAGTGTAATATATCAACCTTTTTAGTGTTTTACAAGCACTAATATATTAGGTACAGCATCATTATTTTTGTTGCTTGGATCCAACTTCCATTTGATCAATTCAAGAAGGGTTATTATACATTTAGATTGACCTGATTAGTTACTTTCAGTGAACTTGTCTTAATGTTGAACATTTTCCGTTTCAACCCCCTTTTAGCAGAGATTGATGAGCACGGTGCTCATTCCACTAGCAGTAACTGGGCTTAGAACTGTAAGCATTGCCTCTGTCATTGAAAGTGGTGCGCATGACCTTAGTGATGGTGGGAATGGGTCGTCTCAACGTTGAACGTCAATCTGTCCGAAGGTTTTGATATGACTTCATCGTGATCCATAGCACCTCATACCACAACAAACTGCCTAACACTAATGTGTAAATATACTTTTCTTTCTTCAAATAGATCCTATTTTATTTTTTATTTTTGTATTTTTACGTGATGGCAGAAATATTGTTTCATATTTACCATATACTAAATAATATATGTGTGACATTTTGATTTTTACAATGGACCATTATCATGCACCTGTCTGGAAAGAGGGTCAGGGGGAAAAATACATGACCATCTCTGCTCTTAAATAGTGAATGGAGGACGCTTTTCCCGTGGTTCATTTTTATGCCAGCCAGATTGTTTATATTTACAACAGGAGTATAACCTGTGTGCTTAATATTAGGAAAGTTGAAAAATAAATCTAATGGGCCTAACCTATAGAAAGCTGATGGGATTCTCCTCTTTTTAATCAAGGCTGTCACTCTGTTCTCGCGCAATTGCAAAGCCTATGGAAATGTTGCGCAACATGAGCTCATGGGCTCTCATGATGTGTTTTTTGATAAGATTTTCGATTGCATTTGCATTGACGTCAGAGTGATTAGAGGGACAATAGAGTGCTGAGTACCAGGCAGTTAGCAAGTTTGGTAGGCTACTAATGACCATCAGCAGCATCAGAGCTTGAAGAAGACTAGTTACTGTGACTATGTGGTCATGTGGAATTTGACTGCCTTCATGACTCATGGCTGGCGGTAATACGGTCAGTGTAACAGCCCCTGTAGTGCGTATGGCCCAGTACATCTCTGGGGCTGAGTTCCCTGCCATCCAGGACCTCTATACCAGGCGGTGTGAGAGGATAGCCCTAAAAATTGTCATAGACTCCAGCCACTCAAGTCATAGACGGTTCTCTCCTACCGCACGACAAGCGTGGAACCAACAGAATCCTGAACAGCTTCTAACCCCTAGCCAAAAAGACAACCAAATAGCTACCCAGATGAACTATTTAGCAAACTATTTAACAATCTGCATGGACCCTTTTGCACTAATATTTTGACTCATCACATATGCTGCTGTTACTGTTTATTATCTATCCTGTTGCCTTGTCACTTTATTCCTACATACACCATCGTTCAAAAGATTGGGGTCACTTTAGAAATTTCCTTGTTTTTGAAAGAAAAGCACTTTTTTGTCCATTTGAAATAACATAAAATTGATCAGAAATACAGTGTAGACATTGTTAATGTTGTAAATGACTATTGTAGTTGGAAACGGTTGAGGACTTGTGAGGCGTCTGTTTCCCAAACTAGACACTCTAATGTACTTGTCCTCTTGCTCAGTTGTGCACCGGGGCCTCCCTCTTTCTATTCTGGTTAGAGCCAGTTTGCACTGTTCTGTGAAGGGAGTAGTACATAGTGTTGTACGAGATCTTCAGTGTCTTGGCAATTTATCGCATGGAATAGCCTTCATTTCTCAGAACAAGAATAGACTTAGAAGAATAGAATAGAATAGAAGTAAGTTATTTTGTTTCTGGCCATTTTGAGCCTGTAATCGAACACACAAATGCTGATGCTCCAGATACTCAACTAGTCTAAAGAAGGACAGTTTTATTGCTTCTTTAATCAGAACAACTGTTTTCAGCTGTGCTAACATAATTGCAAAATGTTTTAAAAATGATCAATTAGCCTGTTAAAATAACAAACTTGGATTAGCTAACACAACGTGTCATTGGAACACAGGAGTGATGGTTGCTGATAATGGGCCTCCGTACGCCTATGTAGATATTCCATTAAAAATCAGACGTATCCAGCTACAATAGTCATTTACAACATTAACACTGTCTACACTGTATATCTGATTAATTCGATGTTTGTGTGTGAATTCAATTTAAGAGCTTTATTGGCATGGGAAACATGTTTACATTGCCAAAGCTAGTGAAATAGATAATAAACAAATATCACTCACAGAAGTTCCATAAAGAATAAAGACATAAAATCTCTCTCTCTCCTCTCTTTTTTTTCTTATTTATATATATATCCCTAACCCATAATGGTGTGTGCTTTATTGAGAGCTCTGCTGTGTTGATTTGCACATCAGAGGCTAATGTTTCAGTCCCAGAAGAAATCCGTGCACACACTTATCAATACAGTCAATGAAACACACACCACTCATCAATACGTGACTTAATGACGCACACACACACACTGAATCCCTCACTGCACTCTGACCCCACTTCTCTCTCTCATTAAGGCAATAGCCTAGTTTAAACCTGGATGTTAAATCAATGATCAATCCACATGATGTTTGTGCGTCTGCTCGCCCAGGCCAGTAGTGTCCAGTAAATTTACCAGGTGTAATTTAATGTAGTGAGTTTAGAACAATTTAATGACCAACTCATCAATCTACCACAACTTTCCCCTAGCCTCGCAGTCGTTTTGATTCGATAAAATTACATGACATTTTACTGCATAAGACCACTCCCATTTATTTTTTTTAAATTTAATTTATTTAACCTTTATTTAACCAGGAAGGGCTCAGAGAGCGCCCTGGCCAAGATGGGCAGCACCAAGTCATTACAAAAAAATTACAGACAGACAACATGAAAAACTACAAGTAATCCAGTAAAAACCATTGAAATCACAAGAGTATAAAACAGCAAATTAATAAAATTGACAGGTCAGGGAATCAGCCTCAATCTTTCATCAATGATTTAAAAACACCAATCGGGACAAATTCTTCCAGTTTAAAAGTATTTTTTTAAGGTGTTCCAAAGACGATGGCGCAGAGTACATAAAAGCCCTTTTTTCCAAATTCAGTTCGGACATTTGGAACAGTTAGCAGGATAAAGTCCAGCGAACGAAAAGTACCCACAACATTTCTGAACAATAAAAATGCACAAATAAAAAGGTAGTAAAAACCAAAATGTCTTTGTAAATAAAATAATTATATGGACACTCCCATGCTGTGCACAATAGGCTGGGGATGAGGTTAATCTGAGTGCGAGGCAATGTTTGATCCGATGTTTCTCCAGCGGAGTAACAAAGCTGTTCCCGTCTCATATTCTTCCTACTTCCTCTTCCCCCTTCCTCCAGGTGCCCATGCTCCGGCCCCTCTGGCTCCTCCCCACTGGCAGATGAGTTGTCAGCTGCTCTGGCGTAGACCCAGCTGCGCTCCAACGGCCAGATAGTCTGCTGGCCCCTCCTCCTTTCCCCGCCCTGCCGGGAGACAGCGAACTACATTACCCAGCATGCCCTCCACTGTGCGGGCGGGCAGTCTGAAGGACCCGGATGTAGCCGAGCTGTTCTTCAAGGAAGACCCTGAGAAACTGTTCTCTGACCTCAGAGAGATAGGTCATGGCAGCTTTGGAGCAGTCTACTTTGTATGTACACACTCAAACATGCACATCACACACACACACACACACTCTCAAACATCACTCAAACATGCAAACACACACACCGATTCCTGTGCTGTAATAGTCCTGCTGTTCCACCTGTGTTCTCTCTGTGTCTAAGGCCTGTGTGTTTACTTTGTCTGTGTTATAAGGCCTGTGTTCGTGTTCTCTGCCTGTGTATGTTCCGTGTCTAAGGCCTGTGTGTTCTGTGTCTTAAGGCGCGGGATGTGCGAACTACCGAGGTGGTGGCCATCAAGAAGATGTCCTACAACGGGAAGCAGTCCAACGAGGTGAGACCGACTGCTACACACACACACACTCTCCCCGATAGGTGAGACCGACTGCTACACACACACACACACACACACACACACTCTCCCCGATAGGTGAGACCGACTGCTACACACACACACACACTCTCCCCGATAGGTGAGACTGACTGCTACACACACACACACACTCTCCCCGATAGGTGAGACCGACTGCTACACACACACACACACACACACACTCCCCGATAGGTGAGAGCGACTGCTACACATCCCCCCCTGTCTTCCTTTAGAAAGTTTATTTAAACAGAAACACTTCTGACGGCACACTTGAGAAATGTTACACTGCACCAGATTGAGTACACACACTCTCCCCGATAGAAATATGTGAGCTGAACACATTATCTCCAAGGTCACCCCACGGCTCTCATACACTTTCACTTTCGCCTCGCTCTCCTCGTAATTTCAGATTAGCTGTAATCAGATTACACCTAATCTGTGTAGGAAGAAAAGCACCCCAGTAGACAGACACACAGACACCATTCCGGATGTGTCACGTATGAGAACATACCCTTAATGGAGACTTACAGAATTCTCTGTATATTTTGTGTTCATTCAGAGTGATCTGAGTAGTCACTCTGCACCCATCTCATTTCCCCAGGTGTGTTGGTTGAACCAATAACTCATTTGTAGTTTCACCATGTCTTTCTTTATATGGCTTGTTCTTCATTTAAAAAAATATATAATTATTATCTTTTTACGCTCTCCCTCTCTCTTTCTCTCACTCTTTCTTTGTTTTTAATGATTCAGCTTTTGGGCCAATACAGGGATTTAAAAAATAAAATAAAACAATATCTCTCTCAGAAATGGCAGGACATCATAAAAGAGGTGAAGTTTCTCCAGAGGATTCAACATCCCAACAGCATAGAGTACAAGGGCTGCTACCTACGAGAACACACAGCATGGGTAAGACACACACACACACACACACACACACACAGTGGAGTATGGAGGGCTACTACCTATGAAACCCAGAAAAACACACCCTCACACACATTTTGAGGTTAAAACTCCCAGTGAGATGTTTCAGTAACCTTACCTTCAGGTGTATATCCATGGACCTGTTCTCTTCCTGGATGTGTTCTATGTGTTTAGCTGGTGATGGAGTACTGTCTGGGCTCCGCTTCTGATGTTCTAGAAGGTAAAACATTCTAGAAACATTAACCTTCCTTTTTGTGTTGTACTACATCGTGGTCAATTTAGACTGTGTTTGACACAATGTGTCTTTTTACACATTTTTAGCAAATGTTTTCTAAAATATCCTCTCTCACTCATCCTGTAGTTCATAAAAATCCCCTTCAGGAAATGGAGATCGCTGCCATTACCCACGGAGCTTTGCAGGGGTTGGCCTACCTTCACTCCCACAACATGATTCACAGGTGAGACAGAGGAGTATTCAGGAACAAGATTACACCTACTGACCCAGTGGTACTTGTCCATAGTGAGGTTACACCTACTGACCCAGTGGTACTTGTCCATAATGAGATTACACCTACTGACCCAGTGGTACTTGTCCATAATGAGATTACACCTACTGACCCAGTGGTACGTGTCCATAATGAGATTACACCTACTGACCCAGTGGTACGTGTCCATAATGAGATTACACCTACTGACCCAGTGGTACGTGTCCATAATGAGATTACACCTACTGACCCAGTGGTACTTGTCCATAATGAGATTACACCTACTGACCCAGTGGTACTTGTCCATAATGAGATTACACCTACTGACCCAGTGGTACGTGTCCATAGTGAGGTTACACCTACTGACCCAGTGGTACGTGTCCATAGTGAGATTACACCTACTGACCCAGTGGTACGTGTCCATAATGAGATTACACCTACTGACCCAGTGGTACTTGTCCATAACGAGATTACACCTACTGACCCAGTGGTACTTGTCCATAATGAGATTAGCACGTGGTCCAAAGTACTGTTTTGAAAATCTCGTTCTCTCTCACTCCATCCCTCTCCCTCTCCAGAGACATCAAGGCTGGTAACATCCTCCTGACGGAGCCAGGACAGGTCAAGCTAGCTGACTTTGGCTCCGCCTCCATTGCCTCGCCAGCCAACTCTTTTGTGGGGACTCCATATTGGTGAGGGACAGCAGAGCCCAACAGTCAGCGGGGTCTACAAGGGGGTGAAGCGTTGACCGTGTGATGACAAGTTTTTATTTCTTGACATGCCTTCTATAGGCTCTACCTGGCATGCCTTCTATAGGGTCTACCTGACATGCCTTCTATAGGGTCTACCTGGCATGCCTTCTATAGGCTCTACCCGGCATGCCTTCTATAGAGTCTACCTGGCATGCCTTCTATAGGGTCTACCTGGCATGCCTTCTATAGGGTCTACCTGGCATGCCTTCTATAGAGTCTACCTGACATGCCTTCTATAGGGTCTACCTGACATGCCTTCTATAGGCTCTACCTGGCATGCCTTCTATAGGCTCTACCTGGCATGCCTTCTATAGGGTCTACCTGACATGCCTTCTATAGGGTCTACCTGACATGCCTTCTATAGAGTCTACCTGGCATGCCTTCTATAGGCTCTACCTGGCATGCCTTCTATAGGGTCTACCTGACATGCCTTCTATAGGCTCTACCTGGCATGCCTTCTATAGGGTCTACCTGACATGCCTTCTATAGGGTCTACCTGGCATGCCTTCTATAGGGTCTACCTGGCATGCCTTCTATAGGGTCTACCTGACATGCCTTCTATAGGGTCTACCTGACATGCCTTCTATAGGGTCTACCTGACATGCCTTCTATAGGGTCTACCTGGCATGCCTTCTATAGGGTCTACCTGGCATGCCTTCTATAGGGTCTACCTGACATGCCTTCTATAGGGTCTACCTGACATGCCTTCTATAGGCTCTACCTGGCATGCCTTCTATAGGGTCTACCTGACATGCCTTCTATAGGGTCTACCTGACATGCCTTCTATAGGGTCTACCTGACATGCCTTCTATAGGGTCTACCTGACATGCCTTCTATAGGGTCTACCTGACATGCCTTCTATAGGGTCTACCTGACATGCCTTCTATAGGGTCTACCTGACATGCCTTCTATAGGCTCTACCTGGCATGCCTTCTATAGGGTCTACCTGACATGCCTTCTATAGGGTCTACCTGGCATGCCTTCTATAGGGTCTACCTGGCATGCCTTCTATAGGGTCTACCTGACATGCCTTCTATAGGCTCTACCTGGCATGCCTTCTATAGGGTCTACCTGACATGCCTTCTATAGGGTCTACCTGACATGCCTTCTATAGGGTCTACCTGGCATGCCTTCTATAGGGTCTACCTGGCATGCCTTCTATAGGGTCTACCTGACATGCCTTCTATAGGCTCTACCTGGCATGCCTTCTATAGGGTCTACCTGACATGCCTTCTATAGGGTCTACCTGGCATGCCTTCTATAGGGTCTACCTGACATGCCTTCTTTAGGCTCTACCTGACATGCCTTCTTTAGGCTCTACCTGACATGCCTTCTATAGGCTCTACCTGGCATGCCTTCTATAGGCTCTACCTGGCATGCCTTCTATAGGCTCTACCTGGCATGCCTTCTATAGGCTCTACCCGGCACGCCTTCTATAGGCTCTACCCGGCACGCCTTCTATAGGCTCTACCCGGCACGCTTTCTATAGGCTCTACCCGACATGCCTTCTATAGGCTCTACCCGGCATGCCTTCTATAGGCTCTACCCGGCATGCCTTCTATAGGCTCTACCTGTACCATTATGCACCATCTCTGTTGGCAAAATGTTCAATGATTGTAATTGAGCTCTCTATCTCTCTCTCTCCTCTTCACCACCTCCTTGCTCTTCCCCCTCCCCCTCTCTGTCCAGGATGGCCCCAGAAGTGATCTTGGCCATGGACGAGGGCCAGTATGACGGGAAGGTGGACGTCTGGTCCCTGGGGATCACCTGTGTAGAACTAGGTAGGTAGATGTGTGTGGGTGGTTTTCGATTGTTTATATGTGCAACATACCGTGTGTGTAAACACATGTCTGTGTATGTGACTAATGTTGGTGTAAACACATGTCTGTGTATGTGACTAATGTTGGTGTAACTCTTGTGTCTGGTGTACAGCGGAGAGAAAGCCTCCTCTGTTCAATATGAACGCTATGAGTGCCTTATACCACATAGCGCAGAATGAGAGCCCTACGCTGCAGTCCAGCGACTGGTGAGTGTGTTATACACAGACTATCTCACACACAGACACACACACCAGAGTTTCCGTTAGCTGTAAAAAAAAAAAAAACAACGTTCAGTGCAGAGAAATTGAATTTGTACTGGCCAATAGTGTGGGCGCGAAAAAGGAATCCCATTGCGGAATAATTATTTTTAGCCTATTCCTTGTTGGAATACCAGTTGATGTAAATACATTTGACCGGTCATACTTAACAGTTTATGGGTTCATTTGCATAATTTAGTGGAATTAAATTGGCGTGTGTGTGTATTCGTTCTATCTTATCACATGTGGAAAATCTGTCAGACTGTGCTTTTATAAGGCCAGTCCTGTTGAGAGAAAAAAAACGATTAAAAATAGCCACTATTTTTATTTCTAAACTGGTAATTGAAACGCGCTTCCCATTCGCCATTCAAATGCATAATGGCTTCATCAGCACGTCACACGTCACTTTGCAGTGAGGTGGAGGCGGGGTGCATTTTAAAAACATATACTTGAAAGCTGAACATTTTACAACATATTATTAAAAAAAAAACAAATTGTTCACCTTTATTTAACTAGGTAGGATGGTTGAAAACAAGTTCTTATTTACAACTGCGACCTGGCCAAGATAAAGCAAAGTAGTGCGACACATACGACAACACAGAGTTACACATGGAATAAACAAACATACAGTCAATAATACAGTAGAAATTCTATATACAGTGTGTGCAAATGAGGTAGGATAAAGGGGGTGAGGCAATAAACTAAATTATTACAGTATGGCAAATTAAACACTGGAGTGATAGATGTGCAGAAGATGAGTGTGCAAGTAGTGGTACTGGGGTGCAAAGGAGCAAAATAAATAACAAAATGGGGATGAGGTAGTTGGGCTATTTACAGCTATGTACAGGTGCAGTGATCTGTGAGCTGCTCTGACAGCTGGTGCTTAAAGCTAGTGAGGAAGATATGAGTCTCCAGCTTCAGTGATTTTTGCAGTTCGTTCCAGTCATTGGCAGCGGAGAACTGTAAGGCGGCCGAAGGAGGAATTGGCTTTGGGGGTGACCAGTGAAATATACCTGCTGGAGCGCGTGCTGCTATGGTGACCAGTGAAATATACCTGCTGGAGCGTGTGCTGCTATGGTGACCAGTGAAATATACCTGCTGGAGCACGTGCTGCTATGGTGACCAGTGAAATATACCTGCTGGAGCGTGTGCTGCTATGGTGACCAGTGAAATATACCTGCTGGAGCACGTGCTGCTATGGTGACCAGTGAAATATACCTGCTGGAGCACGTGCTGCTATGGTGACCAGTGAAATATACCTGCTGGAGCGTGTGCTGCTATGGTGACCAGTGAAATATACCTGCTGGAGCATGTGCTGCTATGGTGACCAGTGAAATATACCTGCTGGAGCGTGTGCTGCTATGGTGACCAGTGAAATATACCTGCTGGAGCGTGTGCTGCTATGGTGACCAGTGAAATATACCTGCTGGAGCGTGTGCTGCTATGGTGACCAGTGACCAGTAAAATATACCTGCTGGAGCGCGTGCTGCTGTGGTGACCAGTGAAATATACCTGCTGGAGCGCGTGCTGCTATGGTGACCAGTAAAATATACCTGCTGGAGCGTGTGCTGCTATGGTGACCAGTGAAATATACCTGCTGGAGCGTGTGCTGCTATGGTGACCAGTGAAATATACCTGCTGGAGCGTGTGCTGCTGTGGTGACCAGTGAAATATACCTGCTGGAGCGCGTGCTGCTGTGGTGACCAGTGAAATATACCTGCTGGAGCGCGTGCTGCTATGGTGACCAGTGAAATATACCTGCTGGAGCGTGTGCTGCTATGGTGACCAGTGAAATATACCTGCTGGAGCACGTGCTGCTATGGTGACCAGTGAAATATACCTGCTGGAGCGTGTGCTGCTATGGTGACCAGTGAAATATACCTGCTGGAGCGTGTGCTGCTATGGTGACCAGTGAAATATACCTGCTGGAGCGTGTGCTGCTATGGTGACCAGTAAAATATACCTGCTGGAGCGCGTGCTGCTATGGTGACCAGTGAAATATACCTGCTGGAGCGTGTGCTGCTATGGTGACCAGTAAAATATACCTGCTGGAGCGTGTGCTGCTATGGTGACCAGTGAAATATACCTGCTGGAGCGCGTGCTGCTGTGGTGACCAGTAAAATATACCTGCTGGAGCGTGTGCTGCTGTGGTGACCAGTGAAATATACCTGCTGGAGCGTGTGCTGCTATGGTGACCAGTGAAATATACCTGCTGGAGCGTGTGCTGCTATGGTGACCAGTGAAATATACCTGCTGGAGCGTGTGCTGCTATGGTGACCAGTGAAATATACCTGCTGGAGCGTGTGCTGCTGTGGTGACCAGTGAAATATACCTGCTGGAGCGCGTGCTGCTGTGGTGACCAGTGAAATATACCTGCTGGAGCGCGTGCTGCTATGGTGACCAGTGAAATATACCTGCTGGAGCGTGTGCTGCTATGGTGACCAGTGAAATATACCTGCTGGAGCACGTGCTGCTATGGTGACCAGTGAAATATACCTGCTGGAGCGTGTGCTGCTATGGTGACCAGTGAAATATACCTGCTGGAGCGTGTGCTGCTATGGTGACCAGTGAAATATACCTGCTGGAGCGTGTGCTGCTATGGTGACCAGTAAAATATACCTGCTGGAGCGCGTGCTGCTATGGTGACCAGTGAAATATACCTGCTGGAGCGTGTGCTGCTATGGTGACCAGTAAAATATACCTGCTGGAGCGTGTGCTGCTATGGTGACCAGTGACCAGTAAAATATACCTGCTGGAGCGCGTGCTGCTATGGTGACCAGTGACCAGTAAAATATACCTGCTGGAGCGCGTGCTGCTATGGTGACCAGTGACCAGTAAAATATACAGTGCCTTGCGAAAGTATTCGGCCCCCTTGAACTTTGCGACCTTTTGCCACATTTCAGGCTTCAAACATAAAGATATAAAACTGTATTTTTTTGTGAAGAATCAACAACAAGCGGGACACAATCATGAAGTGGAACGACATTTATTGGATATTTCAAACTTTTTTAACAAATCAAAAACTGAAAAATTGGGCGTGCAAAATTATTCAGTCCCCTTAAGTTAATACTTTGTAGCGCCACCTTTTGCTGCGATTACAGCTGTAAGTCGCTTGGGGTATGTCTCTATCAGTTTTGCACATCGAGAGACTGACATTTTTTCCCATTCCTCCTTGCAAAACAGCTCGAGCTCAGTGAGGTTGGATGGAGAGCATTTGTGAACAGCAGTTTTTAGTTCTTTCCACAGATTCTCGATTGGATTCAGGTCTGGACTTTGACTTGGCCATTCTAACACCTGGATATGTTTATTTTTTAAACATTCCATTGTAGATTTTGCTTTATGTTTTGGATCATTGTCTTGTTGGAAGACAAATCTCCGTCCCAGTCTCAGGTCTTTTGCAGACTCCATCAGGTTTTCTTCCAGAATGGTCCTGTATTTGGCTCCATCCATCTTCCCATCAATTTTAACCATCTTCCCTGTCCCTGCTGAAGAAAAGCAGGCCCAAACCATGATGCTGCCACCACCATGTTTGACAGTGGGGATGGTGTGTTCAGCTGTGTTGCTTTTACGCCAAACATAACGTTTTGCATTGTTGCCAAAAAGTTCAATTCTGGTTTCATCTGACCTCAGCACCTTCTTCCACATGTTTGGTGTGTCTCCCAGGTGGCTTGTGGCAAACTTTAAACAACACTTTTTATGGATATCTTTAAGAAATGGCTTTCTTCTTGCCACTCTTCCATAAAGGCCAGATTTGTGCACTATACGACTGATTGTTGTCCTATGGACAGAGTCTCCCACCTCAGCTGTAGATCTCTGCAGTTCATCCAGAGTGATCATGGGTCTCTTGGCTGCATCTCTGAACAGTCTTCTCCTTGTATGAGCTGAAAGTTTAGAGGGACGGCCAGGTCTTGGTAGATTTGCAGTGGTCTGATACTCCTTCCATTTCAATATTATCGCTTGCACAGTGCTCCTTGGGATGTTTAAAGCTTGGGAAATCTTGTTGTATCCAAACCCGGCTTTAAACTTCTTCACAACAGTATCTCGGACCTGCCTGGTGTGTTCCTTGTTCTTCATGATGCTCTCTGCGCTTTTAACGGACCTCCTGAGACTATCACAGTGCAGGTGCATTTATACGGAGACTTGATTACACACAGGTGGATTGTATTTATCCTCATTAGTCATTTAGGTCAACATTGGATCATTCAGAGATCCTCACTGAACTTCTGGAGAGAGTTTGCTGCACTGAAAGTAAAGGGGCTGAATAATTTTGCATGCCCAATTTTTCAGTTTTTGATTTGTTAAAAAAGTTTGAAATATCCAATAAATGTCGTTCCACTTCATGATTGTGTCCCACTTGTTGTTGATTCTTCACAAAAAAATACAGTTTTATATCTTTATGTTTGAAGCCTGAAATGTGGCAAAAGGTCGCAAAGTTCAAGGGGGCCGAATACTTTTGCAAGGCACTGTACCTGCTGGAGCGTGTGCTGCTATGGTGACCAGTGACCAGTAAAATATACCTGCTGGAGCGTGTGCTGCTATGGTGACCAGTGAAATATACCTGCTGGAGCGCTTGCTGCTATGGTGACCAGTGAAATATACCTGCTGGAGCGTGTGCTGCTATGGTGACCAGTGAAATATACCTGCTGGAGCGTGTGCTGCTATGGTGACCAGTAAAATATACCTGCTGGAGCGTGTGCTGCTATGGTGACCAGTGAAATATACCTGCTGGAGCGTGTGCTGCTATGGTGACCAGTGAAATATACCTGCTGGAGCATGTGCTGCTATGGTGACCAGTGAAATATACCTGCTGGAGCGTTTGCTGCTATGGTGACCAGTGACGAGTAAAATATACCTGCTGGAGCGTGTGCTGCTATGGTGACCAGTAAAATATACCTGCTGGAGCGTGTGCTGCTATGGTGACCAGTGAGCTAAGTGGTTTTGGCGACGGATATTAAGCGAGGGCCAGCCAACGAGAGCATACAGGTCGCATTGGTGGGTAGTATATGGGGCTTTGGTGACAAAACGGATGGCACTGTGATAGACTGCATCCAATTTGCTGAGTAGAGTGTTGGGGGCTATTTTGTAAATGACATCTAACGATCCTTGACTTCGGCGGACAGTCAGTTTTACTATGGTATGTTTGGCAGCATGAGTGAAGGATGCTTTGTTGCGAAATAGGAAGCTGATTCTAGATTTAATTTTGGATTGGAGATGCTTAATGTGAGTCTGGAAGGAGAGTTTACAGTCTAACCAGACACCTAGGTATTGCAGTTGTCCACATATTCTAGGTCAGAACCGTCCAGAGTAGTGATGCTGGACTGGTGGGTAGGTGAGGGCAGTGATCGGTTGAAGAGCATGCATTTAGTTTTGCTTGCGTTTAAGAGCAGTCGGAGGCCACGGAAGGAGAGTTGCATGGCATTGAAGCTTGTCTGGAGGTTAGTTAAGACCGTGTCCAAAGAAGGGCCAGAAGTATACAGAATGGTATCGTCTGCATAGAGGTGGATCACAGAATCACCAGCAGCAAGAGCGACATCATTGATGTATACAGAGAAAAGTGTCGGCCTGAGGATTGAATCCTGTGGCACCACCATAGAGACTGCCAGAGGTCCGGATAACAGGTCCTCTGATTTGACACACTGAACTCTGTCAGAGAAGTAGTTGGTGAACCAGGCTAGGCAGTCATTTGATAAACCAAGGCTGTTGAGTCTCCCGATAAGAATAAGGTGATTGACAGAGTCGAAAGCCTTGGCCAGGTTGATGAATACAGCTGCACAGTATTGTCTCTTATCAATGGCTGTTATGATATCGTTTAGGACCTTGAGTGTGGCTGAGGTGCACCTGTGACCTGCTCAGAAACCAGATTGCATAGCGGGGAAGGTACGGTGGGATTCGAAATGGTCAGTGATCTGTTTAACCTCTTGGCGCACCAATCCCGTCAGCGGGATCATTTTTGTCAACATCCGCTGAATTGCAGAGTGCCAAATTCAAATTAAATTACTAAAAATAGTTAATTTTCATGAAATCACAAGTGCAATATAGCAAAACACAGCTTAGTTTGTTGTTAATCCACCTGGCATGTCAGATTTATAAAAAAAAAAGCTTTACAGCTAAAGCAAACCAAGCGTTTATGTAAGGACATCTCTCTCAGCAGACAACATTACAACCAGCTAGCAGCAAAGTAGATTGGTCACGGAAGTCAGAAAAGCAATAAAATGAATCGCTTACCTTTGATGATCTTCAGATGTTTGCACTCACGAGACTGCCAGTTACACAATACATGTTCAATAAAGATTATTTTTATATCCAAAATACCTCCATTTGGTTGGCGCGTTTAGTTGAGTAATCCACAGACTCGAGCGGTCACGACGGGGCAGATGAAAATTCCAAATAGTATCCGTAAAATTCGTAGAAACATGTCAAATGTTTTTTATAATCAATCCTCAGGTTGTTTTTACAATAAATTATCGATAATATTTCAACTGGACCGTAGCTTTTTCAATAGGAGAGAGAGCGAGAAAATGTCTGCTCCAAGCTGCTGCGCATGCAAAACTCTGCTGGCACCCAGCCATCCACTGACGCGATGTGATTGTTCCCTCTCATTTTTCAGAATAAAAGGCTGAAACTATGTCTAATGACTGTTCACATCATGTGGAAGCCATAGGGAAAGGAATCTGGTTGATATCCCTTTAAATGGAGGGAAGGCATGCAATGGAACAAGGAGCTTTCAAAATAAGAGGCACTTCCTAGTTGGATTATCCTCAGGTTTTCGCCTGCAGTATCAGTTATGTTATACTCACATACCATATTTTTACAGTTTTGGAAACTTTAGAGTTTTCTATCCTAATCTGACAATTATATGCAATTTAATTTGGGTACGTTTTTCATCCAAACATCAAAATACTGTCCCCTACACTCAACAGGTTAACTTCGCTTTCGAAGACTTTAGAAAGGCAGGGTAGGATAGATATAGGTCTCTAGCAGTTTGGGTCTACAGTGTCTCCCCCTTTGAAGAGGGGATGACCATGGCAGCTTTCCAATCTTTGGGGATCTCAGACAATACGAAAGAGAGGTTGAGCAAGCTAGTAATAGGGGTTGTAACAATTTTTGCGGATAAATTTAGGAAGAGAGGGTCCAGATTGTCTAGCTCGGCTGATTTGTAGGGTCCAGATTTTGCAGCTCTTTTCGAACATCAGCTATTTGGGTGAAGGAGAAATGGGGGAGGCTTGTGCAAGTTGCGGTGAGGGGTGCAGGGCTGTTGACCGGGGTCGGGTAGCTAGGTGGAAAGCATGGCCATCCGTAGAAAAATGCTTATTGAAATTCTCAATTTGCGCGGATTTATCGGTGGTGAGTGTTTCCTAGCCTTAGTGCAGTGGGCAGCTGGAAGGAGGTGCGCTTATTCTCCATGGACTTTACAGTGTCCCAGAACGTTTTGGAGTTTGTGTTACAGGATGCAAATTTCTGTTTGAAAACGCTAGCCTTTGCTTTCCTAACTGCCTGTGTATATTGGTTCCTAACTTCCCTGAATAGTTGCTTATAGCGGGGGCTATTTGATGCTAATGCAGTACGCCTCAGGATGTTTTTGTGCTGGTCAAGGGCAGTCAGGTCTGGAGTGAAACAAGGGCTTTATCTGTTCCTGGTTTTACATTTTTTGAATGGTGCATGCTTATGTTAGACGGTGAGGAAAGCACTTTTTTAAAGAACAACCAGGTGTCCTCTACTGACGGAATGAGGTCAATATCCTTCCAGGATACCCGGGCCAGGTCGATTAGAAAGGCCTTCTCGCTGAAGTGTTTTAGGGAGCGTTTGACTGTGATGAGGGGTGGTTGCTTGACCACAGACCCATTACGGACGCAGGCAATGAGGCAGTGATTGCTGAGATCCTGGTTGAAAACGGCAGAGGTGTATTTGGAGGGCAGGTTGGTTAGGATGATATCTATGAGGGTGCCCGTGTTTACAGATTTGGGGTTGTACCTGATGGGTTCCTTGATAATTTGTGTGATATTGAGAGCATCAAGCTTAGATTGTAGGATGGCCAGGGTGTTAAGCATGTCCCAGTTTAGGTCACCTAACAGCACGAGCTCTGAAGATAGATGGTGGGCAATCAATTAACATATTGTGCACACCTGGGGGCAGAGGGTGGTCTATAGCAAGCGGCAACGTTAAGAGACTTGTTTCTGGAAAGGTACATTTTTAGAAGTAGAAGCTCAAATTGTTTGGGCTCAGACCTGGATAGTAAGACAGAACTCTGCAGGCTATCCCTGCAGTAGATTGCAACTCCGCCCCCTTTGGCATCTTGTCGGAAAATGTTACAGTTAGGGATGGAAATTTCAGGGTTTTTGGTGGGCTTCTTAAGCCAGGATTCAGACATGACATCCAGGTTGGCAGAGTGTGCTAGGGCAGTGAATAAAGGCTTTTACGGTTACAGAAGTCAACAAATGATAGCGCCTGGGAAATGGGAGTGGAGCTAGGAACTGCAGGGTCTGGATTAACCTCCACATCACCAGAGGAACAGAGGAGGAGTAGGATAATGGTCGGCTAAAGGCTAACAGAACTGGTCGTCTAGTACGTTCAGAACAGAGTTAAAGGAGCAGGTTTCTGGGCACGGTAGAATAAATTCAAGGCATAATGTACAGACAAAGGTATGGTAGGATGTGAATACAGTGGGGGTAATCCTGTGCATAGGGTGACAATGAAAGCAATTTATTGTCTCGAATATCATTTAAACCAGGTGATGTCACCCCATGTGTGGGAGGTGGAACTAAAGTGTTAACTAAAGCGTATTGAGCAGGGCTAGAGGTTCTACAGTGAAATAAGGCAACAATTGCTAACCAAAACAGCAATGGACAAGGCATATTGATGTTAGGGAGAGGCATGCATAGCCGAGTGATCATAGAAGTCCAGTGAGTGGCTTCAAGCAGCTAGCGGGCCGGGGCTAGCAAGCTAGCGGAAGGGTCTTTGAGGGAAGTTGCGACTGAAGAAAGTCTGTTTTGGCACCCTCGTGCAGTTACGTCGGCAGACGGATCAGCGGGGCTCCGTGTGGTAAACCAGGCCAATTGGCAAAATAGCTATAGTGGCCAAAGAATTTGTCCAATGGGCCTCTTAAGCTAACAGTCCAATGTGCTCTAGACAGCTAGCAGGCCATGGCTAGCGGTATGGCATTCAGGGGATGTCGCAATGGAGGAGCCAGTTGAAAAATTCCCCTCGGGCAGAATTACGTCGGTAGTCCGGTCCAATTGGCAAAATAGGTATTGTATCCCAAGGAGTGGCTGATGGGCCTCTACAGGTAGCCGGGAGGTGGTCCTAGCAGATCGGCCTAGCAATGGCTAATTGACTACTAGCTAGTAGCCAGTTAGCTGGCTAGCTTTTGATGGTTGTTCCAGTTTATAAGTATACAAAATAGCAGATCTGTACCACATTGGGAGAGGCGGGTTGCCACGGGACAGGACGGGGCATGTTTTATGAGGCATGTTTTACCTTGCTTCAAAGTAGCCTAAAGGCAAAATCATTGGAGGCAATCATCTGATTGACTTGTCTGAAGACAGGCCATTGAAACCAGTAAGCTATATCTCTCGTGTTCTATTGGTTTGTAACTTTCTTTCATTGTCCAGTAGCCATATTCACATTCCCGCGTAGCATAACGTCTTGGCGCATTGCTGCCCTAATAATGTGAAGAAATAACAGTTTTATCAACATTTTAAGCTAAACGGTCTAATATGTTGCATGAGCCTCATTGCTTTTGAATGTTTTTTTAAATGTAGCCTAGACCTACTGGTTGTATGAATTTGGGATCTATTGTCCCACAACTGTCCCAGAGTCTGTTTCGGCTATTTCTTTCTCGACAAGCTGACCAATAGAATAGGTACACTGTTCTACTGTGGGGGATAGTAGATTGACATTGGCAGCGCGTCCATAAGGCTTAGGGAAGCTTTCGCTAAGTGAATTGAATTAAATTGCCAAAATGATATAGCCTACTGTCTATACAGAAATAAATTAAATCATTCAGAATAGGCTACTAAAGCATGATTTGGCCAAAGAGGATAATTTAGCTTCCCCTAGCTGTAAAAAAATGATAAGTTGTGGATCGTTTTAAATCGCATTGCCTACGGTCGGGAAAGAAAAGCAGCGCGTGCTGCAAATACCAAATAGATGAGTTGAGTTGTGACTGTCAGTGAAAAGTAGAGGGGCCCTGCCAGGCATATCGCTATATTTCTAAATGAAATCGTGAGAAAACATAGTTTGGAAAACAAATGACTGTTGTAAAGCAAATAAAAGACTCTAACCTGTCTTTATATTTATCCAAATTCTAAACTTAATTGAGCGAACAACAGTAGTCCTATATGCTAGCTTATTGGCACCAGCAGAGAGCATCGGCCGTATCCCCAGTGAGTGGGCACTGAGCATGTTCACTCTTTATCATCGTTGCCACTTATGTTTGTTTCTGGACAATACTTTCCTCCGCCAGTTTAGATGGATGTCATTTTCTATGTGTCTCCCCTTCTCTGAGGCCTATTTATATGGACAGCGTTGATGTTATTGATCTGTCATTGTCAGAAGAGTAGGCTACCCTGTCATTTGTCATATTAAGAAAAGATTCAGCTGATGTCTCCAGTCATACAACGTGTAGTAGAATTGTATGAAATGTGTTTTCCCATGCAAAGAAAGAAGAAGCATGTCTGATATGGCCTATAGCCCAGGCCTCTACTCTATACGCCACTCAGCCACGCATTGAACGGTCTTTTTTGAGAACAGTGATTCAGTTGTATTATAAACCTAAATCATGACTAGCCAATCTACTCATCACATTCTGAATAGTAGGCTGTCTTACATCAGTCTCTGCAAATGTGATGATGCATGGAATGCTTTATTTTAAAGGTGCATTCACGGTGAACATTTGCTTCCCCCAGACTTAACTCACACGAGCCGGCTCGTATGCCTTGGCTCGTATGCCTCGTATGCCTTGGCTCGTATGCCTTGGCTCGTATGCCTTGGCTCGTATGCCTTGGCTCGTATGCCTTGGCTCGTATGCCTTGGCTCGTGATTTAGCTGTTCGTTACTCATCTTGTTTAAGGAAAAGTAAAGGTGGACTGTTCTTCTAAGGTCTTCAATGTGAGCGGTAAAGAAGGACACGTCGTTGCATCCTCCACGTTCTGTTCGGATGAATTACCATGATCAAGATGTGATTTCTGTCATTCTGAGCACCGTGGGTGGACTCCCTAATCAGGGTACGCACCCAATACATACGGGGTCCGGTACATTTCTTAAATGTCCAGTGCCACATTTTCATAACGGAAAACCCTGAGAGAGACACACACACACACACACAACTCCAGGTAATTTCATAAGGATATAGCATTTTATTGTAGTGCTATAGCTATTACGCATTAGGGCTATCATAGGTGATGGATTTTACTGTTACTTCAATGTAATTGTGACAATGTTTTTTTCTTCTTCACTTGCTCTTTATCCCTCCATCCTTCCCTCCTTCCCTCCCTCTCTCTATGCAGGACGGATTACTTTAGAAACTTTGTTGATTCCTGCCTTCAGAAAATCCCCCAGGATAGACCCAAGTCTGACCATCTACTAAACGTGAGAACACTTAAAAAAATAAAAATAAAATTGACATGAAGGTTTTTTCGCATATAGTCAGTCCTCTTTTAAAATAACCGATCTCAGTCCTCTTTAAAGTGAACTCGGGGGTTTAAAAAAAAAAAAAGCAAAAGAACTGTTCTCTTTATATTCACAAAATAGTTTACAGAGTACTTGTTGCATTCACATCACTATGTTTAAAAACGAACCAAGATATTCACTCAATGCACTTTGGGGTTTTTACAAAGTGCAGGATGAGCCATTCCATCAGAATCTGTTCTCGGACAGATATATATATATATATATATATATATATATATATATATATATATATATATATATATATATATATATATATATATATATAACCTTTATTTAACTAGGCAAGTCAGTTCAGAACAAATTCTTATTTATAATGACGGCCTACACCGGCCAAACCCAGACAACGCTGGGCTAATTGTGCTCCGCCCTATGGGACTCCCAATCACGACTGGTTGTGATACAGCCAACTTACATTTTGGAATCTTATAGATTGCAATTGGTTAAAATATGAGACAAAAGTCTTCTGAGTGGTGCAGTGGTGAAAGGCACTGCATCACAGTACTGGCTGTGCCACTAAAGATTCTGGGTTCAATTCCAGGCTCTGTCGCAGCCAGAAGCGACCGGGAGACCCATTGGTTGGTGCACAATTGGTCCAGCATCGTGTCCTTGTCCCATCGCGCACTAGCAAATCCTGTGGTGGGCCGAGCGCAGTGCACGCTGACACGGTCGCCAGGTGTACCGTGTTTCCTCCGACACATTGGTGCAGCTGGCTTCCTGGTTAAGTGGGCATTGTGTCAAGAAGCAGTGCGGCTTGGTTGTGTTCGTACGGGAGTTACAGCTATTAACATGTAAATATTATTGGTAACAGAATAAATAGCAGAAGAGTTAACTGCAGATTGAATAATGAATTTATACACCCAATATAGGCGACTGCCCCTTTAAGAGCGAGAATTGTTCCCAGCCTATAGATTGCGGTCTTCTCTCTATTCAAACCCCTCTATGGAATATACCACTAACTTAACACCCAGCCTATAGATCACATATTGCAAACACATAATCTGAACAAAAAAATTCCACGCATATTTTGGCATTTCTGTGCATCCTTGACAATTGCTAATCAATATCCAACGACTGCACACATTTTCTTTCTGCAAACATGCACACCATCTTCTTCTCTCCTATGGCACCAATGTGAGGGGTTATGGCAGGGGAAACGGTGTAGCAGTAGTCTAGTGTGAGGGGTTATGGCAGGGGAAACGGTGTAGCAGTAGTCTAGTGTGAGGGGTTATGGCAGGGGAAACGGTGTAGCAGTAGTCTAGTGTGAGGGGTTATGGCAGGGGAAACGGTGTAGCAGTAGTCTAGTGTGAGGGGTTATGTCAGTAGTCTAGTGGGAGAGGTTATGTCAGTAGTCTAGTGGGAGGGGTTATGTCAGTAGTCTAGTGGGAGGGGTTATGTCAGTAGTCTAGTGGGAGGGGTTATGTCAGTAGTCTAGTGGGAGGGGTTATAGCAGGGGAAACGGTGTCGCAGTAGTCTAGTGTGTCGTGCAGGAATAATGACAAGCAAACCTGGGAAGCTTTGCGTTCACATTGCCCTAAAAAAAGAGACCGCACCGCAGAATTCAAGCGTACTGAACTCCGACCACCTCTCGATCTCAGTTCGGTTCGTTTCGGGGTTCTTTTGAGAGGTCTCAGTTCCAATCGCACCGAGTTCACTAAAATTGTCTGAAAGGCACGACGTGTGAAAACACCCTAAAAATAATGCTATGTAAATGTCAACTGGTGAACTGAATAGGCTTGAATTAATAAATTAACTTTACCCCGTCCTTCCCCTCCTTCACACTTTCCCTCCCTCCCGCTCTCTCCTCCCCCTGTAGCATGCGTTTGTCCAACGAGAGCGTCCAGACTCTGTTCTGATGGATCTGATCCTGAGGACCAAAGAGGCGGTCAGGGAGCTGGACAACCTGCAGTACCGTAAGATGAAGAAGATCCTGTTCCAGGAGGCTCACAACGGACCACAGGCTGAGACACAGGATGGAGACGAGGTGTGTGTGTGGTGGTGGTGAAGGGGAAGAGGATGTGTGTGTGTGTGGGGTAGTTTGCATGTAATCTTCAGTACCAATCAGAGCAGAGGTAGCAGCCAGGGGATGAAACTGAACATACTATCTGACCACTCTCTGTTTTCCTATTTGTGAGGCTGTCTGTCTCCCTGTGTCTGTCTCCCTCCCCATCTATCTCTCTCTCTCTGTCTGTCTCTCTCTCACTGTCTGGGTGTGTAATCTCTCTCTATGTCTGGGTGTCTCTCTCTCTGTCTGGGTGTGTCTAGGAGGTGGAGCACGGTGCAGGTCGTACAGACACAGTGAACAGTGTGGGCAGTAACCAGTCCATCCCCAGTATGTCTATCAGCTCCCAGAGCAGCTCAGTCAACAGTCTGAATGAAGCGGCACAGGACGACCGCAGTGAACTGGACCTGATGGAGGGAGACCACACGGTCATGTCCAACAGCTCTGTCATACACCTCAAACTGGTGGGGCTACTACACACTGAAGTGATGATGGCCGAGAAGCCGCTGTTTTGGAGGATATATTGGCATGGGTGTTAGGCCCGAGACTAAGCGACCCCGTGCCAATATATACTCCAAACAACGGCTTCGAAGGCATTATCACTTTTATACATTGGGTTACCAACATATTCAAATGATTGACATACTTTAATTTAAAAACTTTATTTTGATATATTTATTCATACTATTTTGAAATATTTATTCATACTATTTCTTCCTTACAGTACCAGTCAAAAGTTTAGACACACCTATTCATTCAATGGTTCTTATTAATTTGTACTATTTTCTACATTGTAGAATAATAATGAAGAAATCAGAACTATGAAATAATACATATGGAATCATGTAGTAACCCAAAAAGTGTTAAATAAATAAAAATATATTTTATATTTTAGGTTCTTCAAAGTAGCCACCCTTTGCCTTGATGACAGTTTTACACGCTCTTGGCGTTCTCTCAACCAGCTTCATGAGGTTGTCGTCTGGAATGCATTTCGATTAACAGGTGTGCCTTGTTAAAAGTTCATTTGTGGAATATCTTTCCTTCTTAATGTGTTTGAGCCAATCAGTTGTGTTGTGACAAGGTAGGGCTGGTATACAGAAGATAGCCCTATTTGGTAAATGACCAAGAACATATTATGGCAAGAACAGCTCAAATAAGCAAAGAGAAACGCCAGTCCATCATTACTTTAAGACATGAAGGTCAGTCAATCTTGAAAATGTCAAGAACTTTAAAGGTTTCTTTAATTACAGTCACAAAAACCATCAAGCGCTATGATGAAACTGGCTCTCATGAGGAACGCCATAGGAAAGGAAGACTCAGAGTTACCTCTGCTGCAGAGGACAAGTTCATTAGAGTTACCAGCCTCATGAATGCTTCAGAGAATTCAAGTAACGGACACATCTCAACATAAACATTTTTGGTTCCAACCTCCGTGTCTTTGTGAGACGCAGATTAGGTGAACGGATGATCTCTGCATGTGTGGTTCCCACCGTGAAGCATGGAGGAGGAAGTGTGATGGTGTGAGGGTGCTTTGCTGATCATACCGTCTGTGATTTATTTAGAATTCAAGGCACACTTAACCAGCATGTCTACCACAGCATTCTACAGCGATACGCCATCCCATCTGGTTTGCGCTTAGTGGTACTATCATTTATTTTCCAACAAGACAATGACCCAAAACACACCTCCAGGCTATGTAATGGCTATTTGACCAAGAAGGAGAGTGATAGAATGCTGCATCAGATGACCTGGCCTCCACAATCACCCGACCTCAATCCAATTGAGATGGTTTGGGATGAGTTGGACCGCAGAGTGACGGAAAAGCAGCCAACAAGTGCTCAGCATATGTGGGAACTCCTTCAGGACTGTTTGAAAAGTGTTCCAGGTGAAGCTGGTTGAGAGGATGCCAAGAGTGTGCAAAGCTGTCATCATGGCAAAGGATGGCTACTTGATTCTAAAATATATTTTCATTTCTTTAACACATGTTTTTGGTTACTACATGATTCCGTATGTGTTATTTCATAGTTTTGATGTCTTCACTATTATTCTACAATGTAGAAAATAGTAAAAAATAAAGAAAAACCCTTGAATGAGTGGGTGTGTCTAAACTTCTGACTATTACTGTAGTCCCGACACAAATCTAGTTTTGCTACCCAAGCTGGCTGGTCGTTTGTTCTATCGGTTTGGCTGCCAGAGACGCGACCCAGTCATTCAGTCTTTTTGTTCTGTATCTATGGACGTGACCCAGTCGTTCGTTCGTAACGTTCTTATCCCTTGCTAGCTATCCAACTACAGCTTAGTCACATCAAACATTGCAGCCAGAATAACAACAGCAGTGCAGCCAGAATAATAACAGCAGTGCAGCCAGAATAATAACAGCAGTGCAGCCAGAATAATAACAGCAGTGCAGCCAGAATAATAACAGCCAGAATAACAACAGCAGTGCAGCCAGAATAACAACAGCAGCGCAGCCAGAATAACAACAGCAGCGCAGCCAGAATAACAACAGCAGCGCAGCCAGAATACCAACAGTAGCTGTATTTGCATTTGTTTAAGCTGTTGTCTAGTGACATTTATTTGGACACATCCATTACAATGTGCTAATGATGTGCGATTTCACCTGGCATAGAAAATGTGCTCTCTCTCGTCAGGACAGTGTTGTTCAGAGGAGCTAGCCAACAACACAGCTAACACAATGACTAAAAACTGAAGCTGGGAAGACTGCTAACTATCTGCATTTTGTTTAGTTTTACCTGTTTTCTGTTGACATTTCTTTGTATATGTCCATAAAAACACTGATGATTTCGTCTGGCTGAGAAAAGCTTCCTGTCTATCTCATCCCGACTACCAACACATTCATTACTATGGGACCGCTGAGGATGGAATTTTGGCAGTGAAGCCATGTTGCAAATGTCAGAAAGACAGACGGCAAGGTTTATACAAATCTCCGCTGTTGAAAACTAAATGTTAGTCTAAAAGAAATCTGAGATAATGGCCAGATGCTTCTTATAGTGGAGATCAAGTTTATAAATTGCCTGGCTGGGCTGTTGAGACAGTGGGTTAAGCAGTCCGATGGAACTGAGTAAATAGGCATTTTAATGTCATAGATTTAGCCAGTGGTAACTTGTGGAATAGAATGCGGTTTTAACCAATCGTCCAGGATTAGACCCACACGTTGTATAAACTGCTATACATACCATACATACACACCTTGATACACACACCTCTATATTTTATATATATATACACACACACACACACACACACACACACACACACACACACACACACACACACACACACACACACACACTGCATGTACACATGATGTTGATAATGATGACAATGCCTTGGCCAGGAGGAAGAGGAGGGTTACCATGGTGACCCAGAGGTGCAGGGCCATCCCACCGAGCCCCCGGCCGCTCAACCCCCAAGGAAACACTACAGAGAACGCAACAGAGAACACTTCGCTACCATACGCACTGCCTCACTGGTGAGAACACACACACACACTGCCTCACTGGTGAGAACACACACACACACTGCCTCACTGGTGAGAACACACACACACACTGCCTCACTGGTGAGAACACACACACACACTGCCTCACTGGTGAGAACACACACACACACTGCCTCACTGGTGAGAACACACACACACACACTGCCTCACTGGTGAGAACACACACACACACACACTGCCTCACTGGTGAGAACACACACACACTGCCTCACTGGTGAGAACACACACACACACTGCCTCACTGGTGAGAACACACACACACACACACTGCCTCACTGGTGAGAACACACACACACACACACTGCCTCACTGGTGAGAACACACACACACACACACTGCCTCACTGGTGAGAACACACACACACACACACTGCCTCACTGGTGAGAACACACACACACACACACACTGCCTCACTGGTGAGAACACACACACACACACACTGCCTCACTGGTGAGAACACACACACACACACACTGCCTCACTGGTGAGAACACACACACACACACACTGCCTCACTGGTGAGAACACACACACACACACACACACACTGCCTCACTGGTGAGAACACACACACACACACTGCCTCACTGGTGAGAACACACACACACACACACTGCCTCACTGGTGAGAACACACACACACACACACTGCCTCACTGGTGAGAACACACACACACACACTGCCTCACTGGTGAGAACACACACACTGCCTCACTGGTGAGAACACACACACACACACACACACTGCCTCACTGGTGAGAACACACACACACACACACACACTGCCTCACTGGTGAGAACACACACACACACACACACACTGCCTCACTGGTGAGAACACACACACACACACTGCCTCACTGGTGAGAACACACACACACACTGCCTCACTGGTGAGAACACACACACACACACACACACTGCCTCACTGGTGAGAACACACACACACACACACTGCCTCACTGGTGAGAACACACACACACACTGCCTCACTGGTGAGAACACACACACACACACACTGCCTCACTGGTGAGAACACACACACACACACACACACTGCCTCACTGGTGAGAACACACACACACACACACACACTGCCTCACTGGTGAGAACACACACACACACACACACACACTGCCTCACTGGTGAGAACACACACACACACACACACACTGCCTCACTGTTGAGAACACACACACACACACACACACTGCCTCACTGGTGAGAACACACACACACACACACACACTGCCTCA
The DNA here is from genome assembly GCF_057628025.1 of Oncorhynchus mykiss. NCBI lineage: Eukaryota > Metazoa > Chordata > Actinopteri > Salmoniformes > Salmonidae > Oncorhynchus > Oncorhynchus mykiss. The sequence continues at coordinate 10,513,300 of NC_143050.1, forward strand.
CTGGTGAGAACACACACACACACACACACACTGCCTCACTGGTGAGAACACACACACACACACACACACTGCCTCACTGGTGAGAACACACACACACACACACACACTGCCTCACTGGTGAGAACACACACACACACACACACACACACTGCCTCACTGGTGAGAACACACACACACACACACACTGCCTCACTGGTGAGAACACACACACACACACACACACTGCCTCACTGGTGAGAACACACACACACACACACACTGCCTCACTGGTGAGAACACACACACACACACACACACTGCCTCACTGGTGAGAACACACACACACACACACACACTGCCTCACTGGTGAGAACACACACACACACACACACACTGCCTCACTGGTGAGAACACACACACACACACACACACTGCCTCACTGGTGAGAACACACACACACACACACACACTGCCTCACTGGTGAGAACACACACACACACACACTGCCTCACTGGTGAGAACACACACACACACACACACACTGCCTCACTGGTGAGAACACACACACACACACACACACTGCCTCACTGGTGAGAACACACACACACACACACACTGCCTCACTGGTGAGAACACACACACACACACACACACACACTGCCTCACTGGTGAGAACACACACACACACACACACACACTGCCTCACTGGTGAGAACACACACACACACACACACACTGCCTCACTGGCGAGAACACACACACACACACACACACTGCCTCACTGGCGAGAACACACACACACACACACACACTGCCTCACTGGCGAGAACACACACACACACACACACACTGCCTCACTGGCGAGAACACACACACACACTGCCTCACTGGTGAGAACACACACACACACACACTGCCTCACTGGTGAGAACACACACACACACACACTGCCTCACTGGTGAGAACACACACACACACACTGCCTCACTGGTGAGAACACACACACTGCCTCACTGGTGAGAACACACACACACACACTGCCTCACTGGTGAGAACACACACACACACACACACTGCCTCACTGATGAGAACACACACACACACTGCCTCACTGGTGAGAACACACACACACACACACTGCCTCACTGGTGAGAACACACACACACACACACACTGCCTCACTGGTGAGAACACACACACACACACACTGCCTCACTGGTGAGAACACACACACTGCCTCACTGGTGAGAACACACACACACACACACTGCCTCACTGGTGAGAACACACACACACACACACACACTGCCTCACTGGTGAGAACACACACACACACACACACTGCCTCACTGGTGAGAACACACACACACACACACACACTGCCTCACTGATGAGAACACACACACACACACACACACTGCCTCACTGATGAGAACACACACACACACACACTGCCTCACTGGTGAGAACACACACACACACACACTGCCTCACTGGTGAGAACACACACACACACACACACTGCCTCACTGGTGAGAACACACACACACACACACACACTGCCTCACTGGTGAGAACACACACACACACACACACACTGCCTCACTGGTGAGAACACACACACACACACACACACTGCCTCACTGGTGAGAACACACACACACACACACACACTGCCTCACTGGTGAGAACACACACACACACACACACTGCCTCACTGGTGAGAACACAGACACACACACACTGCCTCACTGGTGAGAACACACACACACACACACACTGCCTCACTGGTGAGAACACACACACACACACACACACTGCCTCACTGGTGAGAACACACACACACACACTGCCTCACTGGTGAGAACACACACACACACACACACACTGCCTCACTGGTAAGAACACACACACACACACACACACTGCCTCACTGGTGAGAACACACACACACACACTGCCTCACTGGTGAGAACACACACACACACACACACACACTGCCTCACTGGTGAGAACACACACACACACACACACTGCCTCACTGGCGAGAACACACACACACACTGCCTCACTGGTGAGAACACACACACACACACACTGCCTCACTGATGAGAACACACACACACACACACTGCCTCACTGGTGAGAACACACACACACACACACTGCCTCACTGGTGAGAACACACACACACACACACTGCCTCACTGGTGAGAACACACACACACACACACTGCCTCACTGGTGAGAACACACACACACACACACTGCCTCACTGGTGAGAACACACACACACACACACTGCCTCACTGGTGAGAACACACACACACACACACTGCCTCACTGGTGAGAACACACACACACACACACTGCCTCACTGGTGAGAACACACACACACACTGCCTCACTGGTGAGAACACACACACACTGCCTCACTGGTGAGAACACACACACACTGCCTCACTGGTGAGAACACACACACACTGCCTCACTGGTGAGAACACACACACACTGCCTCACTGGTGAGAACACACACACACTGCCTCACTGGTGAGAACACACACACACACACACTGCCTCACTGGTGAGAACACACACACACACACACACACACACACTGCCTCACTGGTGAGAACACACACACACACTGCCTCACTGGTGAGAACACACACACACACACACACACTGCCTCACTGGTGAGAACACACACACACACACACACACTGCCTCACTGGTGAGAACACACACACACACACACTGCCTCACTGGTGAGAACACACACACACACACTGCCTCACTGGTGAGAACACACACACACACACACTGCCTCACTGGTGAGAACACACACACACACACTGCCTCACTGGTGAGAACACACACACACACACTGCCTCACTGGTGAGAACACACACACACACACTGCCTCACTGGTGAGAACACACACACACACACACACACTGCCTCACTGGTGAGACGTCTCTTTTTTATTCTGTTATTTTAATCTCTTTTTGAAACTCTTTCTCTAAATTCCAAAAACCACTCAAGTCCTTCAACAGGTGACACTATAGCAGAGACTATCACAATAGTAAGTTAACAGAACTCTCTCTACCTTTCTCTTTCTCGCTCTCTCGCTCTCGCTCTCTCTCTCGCTTTCTCTCTCGCTCTCTCTCTCGCTTTCTCTCTCGCTCTCGCTCTCTCTCTCGCTCTCTCTCTCCCCCCCCCAGGTGACTCGTGAGATGCAGGAGCATGAGCAGGACAGTGAGCTGAGGGAGCAGATGTCTGGCTATAAGAGGATGAGGCGGCAGCACCAGAAGCATCTGATGGGTCTGGAGAACAAGCTGAAGGCTGAGATGGATGAGCATCGGCTCCGTCTGGACAAAGAGCTGGAGAGCCAGAGGAACAGCTTCGCCCAGGAGATAGAGAAACTGGTCAAGAGACACCAGGCTGCTATGGAGAAAGATGTACGGAGATAAGAGACACACACACACACAGAGAGATATCTATATCTATATATATATATATATATATATAACGCACACGATTGATGTGTATATAATGGCTTGATGGCTGACTGTTTTGTAGCCATTGCCAGCCATATTTGTGCTCCCCTTTGCCAGCCATATTTGTGCCTTTATCAATGTGTACTTTTGTTTTTTGCCAAGTATATTTTATTACAGTGACCTTAATGCATACGTTTACGCAATCCAGGGTTTATACTGTATACTTCATTAATACACACACACACAAACACACGGAGACAGACCTACACACACAGAGACCGAGAGATAGATCGATACACACACACCACCGTTCAAAAGTTTCGGGTCACTTAGAAATGTCCTAATTTTTTAAAGAAAAGCTAACTTTTTAACATCAAATTGATCAGAAATTCAGTGTAGGCATTGTTAATGTTGTAAATGACTATTGTAGCTGGAAACGGCTGATAAAAAAAAAAAAAGGAATATCTACATAGGCGTAGAGAGGCCCATTATCAGCAACCATCACTCCTGTGTTCCAATGGCACTAGATGTTAGCTAATCCAAGTTTATCATTTTTAAAGGCTAATTGATCATTAGAAAAACCTTTTGCAATTACATAAGCACAGCTGAAACTGTTGTGCTGATTTTAAAGAAGCAATAAAACTTTCCTTCTTTAGACTAGTTGAGTATCTGGAGCATCAGCATTTGTGGGTTCGATTACAGGCTCAAAATGGCCAGAAACAAAATAACTTACTTCTGAAACTCGGCAGTCTATTCTTGGTCTGAGAAAGGAAGGCTATTCTATGCGATAAATTGCCAAGAAACTGAAGATCTCCTACAACGCTGTGTACTACTCCCTTCACAGAACAGCGCAAACTGGCTCTAACCAGAATAGAAAGAGTGGGAGGCCCTGATGCACAACTGAGCAAGAGGACAAGTACATCAGTGTCTAGTTTGAGAAACAGACGCCTAACAAGTCCTCAACTGGCAGCTTAATTAAATAGTACCCGCAAACACTCGTCTCAACATCAACAGTGAAGAGGTAACTCGGGGATGCTGGCCTTCTAGGCAGAGTTGCAAAGAAAAAGCCATATTTAGACTGGCCAATAAAAATAAAAGATTGAGATGGGTAAAGGAACAACGACATTGGACAGAGGAACTCTGCCTAGAAGGCCAGCATCCCAGAGTCTCCTCTTCACTGTTGATGTTGAGACTGGAATGTGTCCCTGAACAAAGGAGGGGTCAAAATCAAAAGTAACAGTCAGTATCTGGTGTGGCCACCAGCTGCATTAAGTACTGCAGTGCGTCTCCTCCTCATGGACTGCACCAGATTTACCAGTTATTGCTGTGAGATGTTACCCCACTCTTCCACCAAGGCACCTGCAAGTTCCCGGACATTTCTGGGGGCAATGGCCCTCACCCTCCAATCAAACAGGTCCCAGACGTGCTCAATGGGTTGGGATCCAGGTTCTTCATTGGCCATGGCAGAACACTGACATTCCTGTCTTGCGGGAAGTCACGCACAGGACAAGCTGGTAGCATTGTCATGTCAGAATGAGCCTGCAAGAAGGGTACCACATGAGGGAGGAGGATGTCTTCCCTGTAACGCACAGCATTGAGATTGCCTGCAATGACAACAAGCTCAGTCCGATGATGATGTGACATACCGCCCCAGACCATGTTGGACTCTCCACCTCCAAATTCGATCCCGCTCCAGAGTACAGGCCTCGGTGTAACGCTCATTCCTTTGACGTTAAACGCGAACCCGACCATCCCCCTGGTGAAACAAAATCACTACTTGTCAGTGAAGAGCACTTTTTGCCAGTCCTGTCTGGTCCAGCGACGGTGGGTTTGTGCCCATTGGCGACGTTGTTGCCGGTGTTGTCTGGTGAGGACCTGCCTTACAAATAGGCCTACAAGCCCTCAGTCCAGCCTCTCTCAGCCTATTGCGGACAGTCTGAGCACTGATGGAGGGATTTTGCGTTCCTGGTGTAACTCGGGCAATTGTTGTTTCCATCCTGTACCTGTCCCGCAGTGTGATGTTCGGATGTACTGATCCTGTGCAGGTGTTGTTACACGTGGTCTGCCACTGTGAGGATGATCAGCTGTCCGTCCTGTCTCCCTGTAGCACTGTCTTAGGCGTCTCACAGTACAGACATACAATTTATGCAATTTATTGCCCTGGCCACATCTGCAGTCCTCATGCTTCCTTGCAGCATGCCTAAGGCACGTTCACGCAGAAGAGCAGGGACCCTGGGCATCTTTCTTTTGGTGTTTTTCAGAGTCAGTAGAAAGGCCTCTTTAGTGTCCTATGTTTTCATAACTGTGACCTTAATTTTCTACCGTCTGTAAGCTGTTAGTGTCTTAAAGACAGTTCCACAGGTGCATGTTCATTCATTGTTTATGGTTCATTGAAGAAGCATGGAAAACAGTGTTTAAACCCTTTACAATGAAGGGTTATTTGTATTTTTACGAATCATATTTGAAAGACAGGGTCCTGAAAAAGGGACGTTTCTTTTTGGTGAGTTTATTTTCTACGTAATAGATTAATAGTGAAGACATCAACTATGAAATAATACACATGGAAACATTTCGTAACCAAAGAAGTGTTAAATAAATCCAAATAGCCACCTTTTGCCTTAAAATATATATATATTTGTATTTTACCAGGTATGCCAGTTGAGAACAAGTTCTCATTTACAACTGCAATCTGGCCAAGATAAAGTGATGCAGTGCGGCAAAAACAACACAGTTACGAACATGTTTGTATCTTAATATTGAACTATTGAATCTAGACTTGTTTTTGTGGCATGTTTAATAGTACCCCATACGGGGGACTTGTTGCCAAAGGGTTAACACAACATGCAAATGTAGAAGATTAGGGAGGGGAAATAATTAACATGATAGATGTGCAAGTCTATATTGTAATGGACCTATATTTTTTTATTTCACCAGGTAAGTTGACTGAACACGTTCTCATTTACAGCAACAACCTGGTGAGAGGGATGAATGAGCCAATTGTAAACTGGGGATTATTAGGTGACCATGATGGTTTGAGGGCCAGATTGGGAATTTAGCCAGGACACTGGGGTTAACACCCCTACGATAAGTGCCATGGGATCTTTAATGACCTCAGTCAGGACACCCGTTTAACGTCCCATCTGAAAGACGGCACCCTACACAGGGCAGTGGCCTGGGGATATTTTTTAGACCAGAGGAAAGAGTGCCTCCTACTGGCCCTCCAACACCACTTCCAGTAGCATCTGGTCTCCCATCCAGGGACTGACCAGAACCAACCCTGCTTAGCTTCAGAAGCAAGCCAGCAGTGGTATGCAGGGTGGTATGCTGCTGGCTTATATACAGTGTCTATACTGTAATGGACCTATATACAGTATCTATATTGTAATGGACCTATATACAGTATCTATATTGTAATGGACTTATATGCAATACCTATATATTTTTACAATTACTGTCCTTTTTCTGGCCTGCAAATTGGTTGATTGAATTTCTAAATCCTGATTTGTCCCTTCAGTCTTCTCTGCTATACTCTCCCCACACAATGAGAACTTCATACATTGCAACTCCTGTTCATGCAGTTTTCTCTCTTTGTGTGTGTGTGTGTGTGTGTGTGCGGGCGCGCAGGCAAAGACATTTAACAACGATGAAAAGAAGTTCCAGCAGCACATTCAGGTCCAACAGAAGAAAGAACTCAGCAGCTTCCTGGAGTCTCAGAAACGAGAGTACAAACTTCGCAAAGAGCAGCTTAAAGAGGTACGCGCGCGCGCGCGCACACACACACACACACACACAGTGCATTCAGAAAGTATTCAGACCCTTTCTCTTTTTCCACATATCTATCAAATCTACACAAAATACTCCATAATGACAGGGCGAAAACAGGTTTTTAGAACTGTTTGCAGAAAATACCTTATTTACGTACAGTTGAAGTCGGAAGTTCGGTTGGAGTCATTAACTCGTTAACTCGTTTTTCAACCATTCCGCAAATTTCTTGTTAACAAACTATAGTTTTGGCAAGTCTGTTAGGACATCTACCTTGTGCATGACACTAGTAATTTTTCCAACAATTGTTTACAAACAGATTAGTTCACTTATAATTCACTAAATCACAATTCCAGTGTGTCAGAAGTTTACATACACTAAGTTGACTGTGCCTTTAAACCACTTGGAAAATTCCAGAAAATGATGTCATGGCTTTAGAAGCTTCTGATATGCTAATTGACATAATTTGAGTCAATTGGAGGTGTACATGTGGATGTATTTCAAGGCCTACCTTCAAACTCAGTGCCTCTTTTCTTGACATCATGAGAAAATCAAAAGAAAGTCCACAGAAGAAAAAATAAATGTGGACCTCCACAAGTCTGGTTCATCCTTGGGAGCAATTTCCAAATGCCTGAAGGTACCACGTTCATCTGTGCAAACAATAGTACGCAAGTATAAACACCATGGGACCACGCAGCCATCATACCGCTCAGGAAGGAGACGTGTTCTGTCTCCTAGAGATGAACGTACTTTGGTGCGAAAAGTGCAAATCAATCCCAGAACAACAGCAAAGGAACTTGTGAAGATGCTGGAGGAAACCGGTAGAAAAGTATCTATATCCACAGTAAAACAAGTCCTATATCGACATAACCTGAAAGGCCGCTCAGCAAGGAAGAAGCCACTGCTCCAAAACCGCCATAAAAAAGCCTGACTACAGTTTGCAACTGCACATGGGGACAAAGATTAGACTTTTTGGAGATATGTCCTCTGGTCTGATGAAACAAAATTAGAACTGTTTGGCCATAATGACCATCATTGTGTTTGGAGGAAAAAGGGGGAGGCCGAAGAACACCATCCCAACCGTGAAGCACAGGGGTGGCAGCATCATGTTGTGGGGGTTCTTTGCTGCAGGAGGGACTGGTGCACTTCACAAAATAGATGGCATCATGAGGGGGAAAATTATGTGGATATATTGAAGTAACATCTCAAGACATCAAACAGGAAGTTAAAGCTTGGTCGCAAATGGGTCTTCCAAATGGACAATGATCCCAAGCATACTTCCAAAGTTGTGGCAAAATGGCTTAAGGCCAACACCGTCAAGGTATTGGAGTGGCCATCACAAAACCCTGACCTCAATCCCATAGAAAATCTGTGGGCAGAACTGAAAAAGCTTGTGCGAGCAAGGAGGCCTACAAACCTGACTCAGTTACACCAGCTCTGTCAGGAGGAATAGGCCAAAATTCACCCAACTAATTGTGGGAAGCTTGTGGAAGGCTACCCGAAACATTTGATCCAAGTTAATCATATTTAAAGACAATGCTACCAAATACTAATTGAGTGTATGTAAACTTCTGACCCACTGGGAATGTGATGAAAGAAATAAAATATGAAATAAATCATTCTCTCTACTATTATTCTGACATTTCACATTCTTAAAATAAAAGTGGTGATCCTAACTGACCTAAGACGGGGAATTGTTACTAGGATTAAATGTTACATTTAAACTCCAGTTTTTCACAATTTGTATTTGGCTAAGGTGTATGTAAGCTTCTGACTTCAACTGTAAGTTTTCAGACCCTTTGCTTTGAGACTTGATGCATCCTGTTTCCATTGATCATCCTTGATGTTTCCACAACTTAAAGTGATTGGACATGATTTGTCTATATATGGTTGTTGACAGTGCATGTCAAAGCAAAAACCAAGCTCAAAGGAATTGTCCGTAGAGCTCCAAGACAGGATTATGTCCAGGCACAGATCTGGGGAAGGGTACCAAAAAATGTCTACAGCATTGAAGGTCCCCAAGATCACAGTGGCCTCCATTATTCTTAAATGGTATAAGTTTGTTACCATCATGACTTTTCCTTTTGCTGGCCGCTCAACCAAACTGAGCTGTCAGGGGAGAAGGGCCTTGGTCAGGGAGGTGACCAAGAACCTGATGGTCACTGACCGAGCTCCAGAGTTCCTCTGTGGAGATGGTTGTCCTTCTGGAAGGTTCTCCCATCTCTGCAGCACTCGACCAATCACGCCTTTATGGGAGAGTGGCCAGACGGGATCCACTCCTCAGTAAAAGGCACATGACAGCCTGCTTGAGGTTTGCCAATAGGCACCTTCATTCTTTGGTCTGATGAAACCAAGATTGAACTCTTTGGCCTGAATGCCAAGCGTCATGTCTGGAGGTAACCTATCACCATCCATACGGTGAAGCATGGTGGTGGCAGCATCATGCTGTGGGGATGCGTTTTAGCGGCAGGGACTGGGAGACTAGTAGAGAGATCCTTGATGAAAACCTGCTCCAGATTGCTCAGGACCTGACTAGGGCGAAGGTTCGCCTTCCGACAGGACAACGACCCTAAGCACACATCCAAGACAGCGCAGGAGAGGCTTTGGGACAAGTCTCTGAATGTCCTTGAGTGGCCCACCCCGAGCCCGGACTTGAACCCGATCGAACATCACTGGAGAGACTTGAAAATAGCTGTGCAGCGTCGCTCCCCATCCAACCTGATAGAGCTTGAGAGGATCTGCAGAGAAGAATGGAAGATACTCCCCAAATACAGGAGTGCCAAGCTTGTAGCGTCATAACTAAGAAGACCCCAGGCTGTAATTGCTGTCAAAGGCACGTCAGCAAAGTAATGAGTATAGGGTCTGAATAATTATGTGAATGTGATATTTCAGTTTTTGCTTTCTCATTTTGCGTGAGATTGTCGATTGATGAAAGAAAAGATTGACATTTAATCAATTTTAGAATTAGGCTGTAATGTAACAAAGTATAAAAGTCAAGCGGTCTGAATACACACACACACACACACACACTCACACACACACACACACACACACACAGGTAACGCTGCTTCGTGGGTGAACAGGGACAGGCACTACTTCGCGCCCCTCGTTCGAGCCCAGTGAGGGACAGGAACAGGGATGGAAGCAACACTGTTACATTGATGCTCCTGACCCGGATCACTCAGTTGGGCTTTGCCCGGCTGCTGGGGTTGCTGCGGAGACCAGGTCAAAGGAGGGTGAGTTTAGCCGATATGGAACGGCTAGCTAGGTAGCTGTTACTGCGTGGTAGACTAGTAGTGTCCATCTTTGCCGTCAACCAATCTAGACCTAGAAGTAGTTCTGAAGGACCATGGCTTCAGTAGCACTCTGGGTAATGGTTCATTTATATTGGAGGGATGCGGGCCAAATTTAAGCACCAGAGCTTATATGTAAATTACAGCTTGGAGAAGTCTAGTCGTGCGTGACCATCCTTCCAAAATCTTGTCTTGACTGTTGGAAGTCTGAGGAATTTCATTATTTGGATTTTGCGATTTGAATGGGAGTGCTGACATTCAATGCTCGCAATTGATTGTCTCTGAGTAGAAATGTGGTTTTCCCTCAGGAGAGGCATTTCCTTTTCCCCATCCCAGACAACCTTTTATTAGCCTGTGTCATATGCTGCCTGTTGCAAATCAGAATCACAAACTGTTAGGAGCTCTACCAGTGTAAATATGTGATTGGTTTGGTAAGTAGCAACTTATTGCAACTAGTTTCTGTCTAGACCCCACCCCTTTTTATCTTCTTCCTGAGGAGAGTTTCACCAGTCTGAGGCTGGGAGAAATAGGACTGCACATCTGATACATTGATATATATATTTAAAACCTTAATTTAACTATACAATATATTTATATATCAACTTAAAAGGATAGTTCACACAAATTACAGAATGACTTCGGTTTCCTTACCCTGTAAGCAGGGTACAGGGTACAAGGTATGTCAGCAATCCAAAACCGAAGCTGTTTTACTCATCCATGTACAAGCTTACAGGGTAAGAATTTTATTTTGTAATTTAGCACTGCTTTTTAGGTGATGGGTTCAGAGGGTCCCTGGTTCAAGCGAACGCACGCACGCACACACACACACACAACGTGGAACAGGACCTGGTACAAGAGATGTGTGCACGCACGCACACACACACACAATGTGGAACAGGACCTGGTACAAGAGATGTGTGTACACACACACACACACACAATGTGGAACAGGATCTGGTACGAGAGGTGTACACACACACACACACTCACTTCTCTCTGTCCTGTAGGAGTTGAGTGAGAACCAGTCAACCCCTAAGAAGGAGAAGCAGGAGTGGCTGTCCAAGCAGAAGGAGAACATCCAGCACTTCCAGGTACAGCACCAGTTACATCAACGCAAATGACTGGTTAGTCGAGGTCATTTGTAGATGTAAGTAGGGGTAAAGTGACTATGCATAGAAAATAAACAGCGAGTAGCAGCAGTGTAAAAACATCACAGCGCTCCATCACAGCGCTCCAGTCGCAAAGAGAATACTCTATGACTTGGGTGACTGGTGTCTTTGACAATTTTTTAGGCCTTCCTCTGACACCGCCTAGTATTTTGGTCCTGGATTGTAGGAAGCTTGTCCCCAGTGATGTACTGGGCCATACGCACTACCCTCTGTAGCGCCTTACGGTCGGATGCTTAGCGGTTGCCATACCGTTTGGGGATGCAAGCGGTCAGGATGCGTTTTGCAGACCGCACCACTCTCTGGAGAGCTCTGCGGTTGTGGGTAGGGATGCAGGATATATCGGTGAACATATCGGAATTGGGCCGATATTAGCTAAAAATGGCAACTCGCATTCACGCCCGGATGTGATACAGCCTGTATCAGGGACTGTAGTGACGCCTCTTGCACTGAGATGCAGTGCATTAGACAGCTGCGTCCGTGTGTGTGTGTGTGTGTAAACTATTTAATTGTACTAGAATGCTTAAAAGGCCGCAAAAATGTATATCGCTATTTTTTATTTTTTTGTCAAAGATAATATTGGTGTCTGCGGTGTATCACCAGTTGTGGGCGATGCAGTTGCCGTTCCAAGGGGTGATACCGCCCGACAGGATGCTCTTGATTGTGCACCTGTAAAAGTTAGTGAGGGTTTTAGGTGACAAGACACATTCTTTCAGCCTCCTGAGGTTGAAGAGGCGGTGTTTCGCCTTATTCACCACACTGTCTGTGTACCATTTCAGTTTGTCGGTGTGTATGTACACAAAGGAACTTTAAACTTTCCACCTTCTCCACTGCTGTCCCGTCGATGTGGATAGGGGGGTGCTCCCTCTGCTGTTTTCTGAAGTCCTCGATCATCTCTTGTTTTGCTGACATTGAGTGAGAGGTTATTTTCATGACACCACACTCCGAGGGCCCTCACCTTCTTCTTGTAGGCTGTCTCGTTGTTGTTATTGGTAATCAAGCCTACCACTGTAGTGTCGTCTGCAAACTTGATGATTGAGTTGGAGGCGCGTGCATGGCCATGTAGTTGTGGGTGAACAGGGAGTACAGGAGGGGGCTGAGATCGCAAACTTGTGGGGCCCCAGTGGTGAGGATCAGTGGAGTGGAGATGTTGTTTCCTACCTTCACCACCTGGAGGCGGCCCATCAGTAAGTCCAGGGCCGAGTTGCACAGGGAGGGGTTCAGACCGGGGGACTCAAGTTTAGTGATGAGCTTGGAGGGTACTATGGTGTTGAATGCTGAGCTGTAGTCAATGTACAGCATTCTTACAAAGGTATTCCTCTTGTCCAGATGGGACAGGGCAGTGTGCAGTGTGATGGCGATTGCATTGTCTGTGGACCTATTAGGGCTGTAAGCAAATTGAAGTGGGTCTAGGATGATAGGTAGGGTGATCTTTGCATAGTCTCTCAAAGTATTTCATGATGACAGAAGTGAGTGCTACGGGGCAATAGTCATTTAGTTCAGTTACCTTAGCTGTCTTGGGAACAGGAACAATGGTGGTCATCTTGAAGCATGTGGGAACAACAGACTGGGATAAGGATTGATTGAATATGTCCGTAAACACACCAGCCAGCTGGTCTGAGCATGGTCTGAGGACGTGGCTGCGGTTGCCGTCTGGGCCGGCAGCCTTGCAAGGGTTAACGCGTTTAAATGTTTTACTTACGTCGGCCACGGAGAACGGGAGCCCACAGTCTTTGGTAGCGGGCAAAGAAGTTGTTGAATTTGTCTGGAAGCAAGACATCGATGTTCGCGACGAGGCTGGTTTTCTTTTTGTAATGCATCGCAGAAGTTAGAGTAGCAGTGGTCGACCGTGTTACTCGCTCATGTACTGCAATCGATATGCTGATAGAATTTAGGTAGCTTTGTTAAAATCCCCAGATATATGGTTTCCAGTTTGCATAAAGTCCAATGAAATTCCTCGTCTTGGTATCCGCTTGCACGGCTATGACAATAACGGAGGAGAGTTCTCTTGGGAGATAATATGGTCGGCATTTGATAGAATTCCTCAATGTCAGGTGAACAAAAGGACTTGAGTTCGTCTATGTTGATACAATTACACCATGAGTTTTTAATCATAGACATACACCCCCGCCCTTCTTCTTACCGGAGAGATGTTTATTTGTGTCGGCGCGATGCACTTGAAAGTCCCGTTTACTGTACTGACTCCGACAGCATGTCCCAAGCTTGCCATGTTTCCGTGAAAGAGTATGTTACAATCCCGGATATCTCTTTGGAAAGCAACTCTTGCTCTAATTTTATCAACTTTGTTAGCAATATGACTGGACATTAACGAGTAATATACTCTGAAGTGGTGGGTGGTGTGTGCACATCCGAAGCCTCACTAGAAGACCGCTCCGGCACGCTCTCCTCCGGTGGCGTTGTTTTGAGTCGGCCTCTGGAATTAGTTGGAATTCCCTGGGAGGTGCAGACAAAGGATCCGCTTTGGGAAAGTCGTATTCCTGGTGGTAGTGCTGGTTGTTCTGGTAAGTTGACGTCTCTCTGATATACAATAGTTTTTCCCGGCTGTATGTAGTAACACTTAAGGTTTTCTGGGCTAACAATGTGAGAAATAATACATGAAGAACAAAAAATACTGCAGTTTCCTAAAGGACTGGAAGCGGAGCTGCCGTCTCTACTTTTTCCACCGTTGGTTTGCGGTGGTAAATAGAAGGATTTGAATAATATAGATGATTTCTCTCTTGGTAGATAAACTGTATACCACACTATCATGAGGTATTCTACCTCAGGCGAGCAATACCTCAAGACTTCTGCTATTGTTGTACTCTCTTCCTGTATCTGTCTATAAATGTATGGTATTTTTTTTGTATTATTAATTGGATGTATGTGAAGTACTTTGTACTGCGTTTTTATGGTACAAAATGTACTATATAAGATATTATACAATACATACCAGAGCAGACGCTTTTACCCAAAGCAACTTAGTCATTCCTGAGCGGGAATCGAATCCACAACCCTTGGCGTTGCAAGATCCATTACCAACTGAGCCACACTGTTAAGTAAAGTTTGATGTAATTTGTCAGGCTGAGGAGGAAGCCAACTTGTTGAGGAGACAGCGGCAGTACCTGGAGCTGGAGTGTCGACGTTTCAAACGCAGGATACTCATCGCCAGGCACAACGTGGAGCAGGACCTGGCACGAGAGGTACACAACACGCAAACACATATCATTCCTATTCACCTCCAAAGGACATGACAGGTTATCGCTCAACACATGGAGCTGTCTTGTGTGAACATTCCTCTCCTTTCTCAATTCATTTATTTTTCATTATCTTTCATGCTCTCTTAACACCCTCTCTACCTCTCCTCCATTTCCGTTTCAACCCTTCTCTCCTCCTCCTCTCCCCTCCCTCCATCCCCTTACCACTTTTCATTCACGCTCTCCTTTCTTCCTGTCCTCTATCTCTTTCAACCCCTCTCTCCTCCTGCCTCCAACTCTCTCCCTCCTCTCCCCTTCACCCTCCCCCCACATAGCGAGGCAGGTAACCTAACAGTTAGTGTTGGACCAGTAACCGAAAGGTCGCTAGTTCGAATCCCCGAGCAGTCCAGGGGAAAAATCTGCACTCCAGAGTCGCCAGGCTGACCCCTGGCCATGACTCCACTCCCCAAGGGTGTCTCGGGGAGTTGGGATATGCAAAAAAAAAACATTTCCATTTAAAACATGTAAAAAAAACACAACTGTACAAATGTGAAACACTAAATTATTATTATATTACTTGTCATTCAATCTCTCTTCTTCTCCCTGTCTCAGGAGTTGAATAAGCGTCAGACCCAGAAGGACTTGGAACATGCCATGCTGCTCAGACATCACGAGTCGATGCAGGAGCTGGAGTTCAGACATCTGGGAACCATCCAGAAGATGAGGGCGGAGCTTATCAGGACACAGCACCAGACAGAACTGACCAATCAGCTGGAGTACAACAAGAGGAGGGAGAGAGAGCTGAGACGCAAACATGTCATGGAGGTTCGACAGCAGCCCAAGAGTTTAAAGGTCAGGAACACACAGACACTGGCACACACACACACACACACACCTACACCTATTTTACGGTCCCCCACTCCCTCCCCCAGTCTAAAGAGCTGCAGATTAAGAAGCAGTTCCAGGACACGTGTAAGATCCAGACACGGCAGTACAAGGCCCTGAGGAACCACCTGTTGGAGAGCACTCCCAAGGCCGACCACAAGGCAGTGCTCAAGAGGCTGAAGGAGGAGCAGACCAGGAAACTGGCCATCCTGGCCGAGCAGTATGACCACTCTATCAACAACATGCTGTCCACACAGGCTGTGAGTACCACATGCACACACACACTGTTGTCTCTCTAAACAGGTATCAAACACAGGCAAATTAAAATCTACTTTTTGGGAAGACTTACTAAAAATATGTTCACTCCCTAGTTCTAACCCCAAGGGGCTACTGTTTGTGGTAGGGCTGCATAATTAATCAAATTCACGTCAAAATTGCAATATTGACATGTACAATCCATATGGCAAGTGATCCATATTGCATGGAATTTTTTAAATGCTGCTCAGCTGCGTGCTATATCAATTTGTTTTAATTTTTTATAGTTGACTGTTTTTGTAGTGTCTTTCCCACTCCTCTTGCGACTGCTTTCCCACAGACACCAAGCCCCGCCCCCTGTCAATCAAGCAGCGCTGTTTATCCTCCTCGCTGTTAGATGCAGTTCTCTTGGTGTTCTGTTCGGTAAAATGATTGTTCCAGACAAGAACGATGCTGGTTTCCACTTTGCTTCGTCATTCTATTTCCCTCCAAGTGTTTGATCTACTTTGCAAGTAAAAACAAATGTACATTTTTTTTGGGGGGACCCATATCCTGCTGCCCTAGTTTGTAGCATATTGCTAAAACTATCCAATGATTTCAGATCTATTTACTACTGGTCTCCACCTTTTTGTTTTGTCCCCATGCCCTCTGTCCACCCTTCTCCTTCCCCAGCTGCGATTGGACGAGGCCCAGGAAGGGGAGTGTCAGGTGCTGAGGATGCAGCTGCAGCAGGAGTTGGAGCTGCTGAACGCCTACCAGAGTAAGATCAAGATGCAGACAGAAGCCCAGCACGACAGAGAGAGGAAGGATCTGGAGCAGAGAGTGTCGCTCCGCAGGGCTCTTCTGGAACACAAGGTAGGGACGAGGTGTGTGTGTGTGTGTGTGTGTGTGTGTGTGTGTGTGTGTGTGTGATTTAGTAGGTGTTGGCATCACTGTGTGTTTCTGATGGTCTCTCGTCCCCATCTCTCTCTCTGTTTGTGTGTGTCTCCAGATTGAGGAGGAGATGCTGTCTCTGCAGAACGAGCGTGTGGAGCGTATCAGGTCCCTGTTGGAGCGCCAGGCCAGAGAGATAGAGGCCTTTGACTCAGAGTCCATGAGACTAGGCTTCAGCAACATGGTCCTGTCTAACCTGCAGGGCTCTGGCTCAGACACACAGGGCAGCCCAGGGGGTTGGGGAGGAGGGGGGTCCGGACTGTCTCATGGTCACAGCCACCACCAGGGGGGGACCAGCTCCCAGCAGCCGTGGGGTCACCCTATGCTCGCTGGGGGTCCCCCTCCCTGGAGCCTGCATCAGCCCTCTGGGGGAGGGAGTCAGAGGGGGAGTGTGGGAGGGGTGGTGGGGGGGGCCAGGAACAGCCCCCAGGCTATGAGGAGGGCGTCGACGTCAGGAGGGGGGCGGAGCGAACAGGCTATGAGCATGAGCGCCAGCATCACCTCTCAGATCTCCAACGGATCACACCTGTCATACACCTAGACACACACACATCTAGACACACACACACACACACACACACACACACACATCTAGACACACACACACACACACACACACACACATCTAGACACACACACACACACACACACACACACACACACATCTAGACACACACACACACACACACATCTAGACACACACACACACACACATCTAGACACACACACACACACACACACACACACACACACACACACACATCTAGACACACACACACACACATCTAGACACACACACACACACACATCTAGACACACACACACACACATCTAGACACACACACACACACATCTAGACACACACACACACACACACACACACATCTAGACACACACACACACACACACACACATATAGACACACACACACATCTAGACACACACACACACACACACACACATCTAGACACACACACACATCTAGACACACACACACACACACACACACACACATCTAGACACACACACACACACACACACACACACATCTAGACACACACACACACACACACACACATCTAGACACACACACACACACACACACACACATCTAGACACACCTAGACACACACACACACACACACACACACCTAGACACACCTAGACACACACACACCTAGACACACACATCTGTCATCAAATCAAATTTATGTATATAGCCCTTCGTACATCAGCTGATATCTCAAAGTGCTGTACAGAAACCCAGCCTAAAACCCCAAACAGCAAGCAATGCAGATGTAGAAGCACGGTGGCTAGGAAAAACACCCTAGAAAGTCCAAAACCTAGGAAGAAACCTAGAGAGGAACCAGGCTATGAGGGGTGGCCAGTCCTCTTCTGGCTGTGCCAGGTGGAGATTATAACAGAACATGGCCAAGATGTTCAAATGTTCATAAATGATCAGCATGGTCAAATAATAATAATAATAATAATCACATTCATACACCTAGACACACACACACCTAGACACACACATCTGTCATACACCTAGACACACACACACCTAGACACACACATCTGTCATACACCTAGACACACACACACCTAGACACACACATCTGTCATACACGTAGACACACACACACATATCTGTCATACACCTAGACACACACACACACACCTAGACACACACATCTGTCATACACCTAGACACACACACCAAGACACACACATCTGTCATACACCTAGACACACACATCTGTCATACACCTAGACACACACACACACCTAGACACACACATCTGTCATACACCTAGACACGCACATCTGTCATACACCTAGACACACACATCTGTCATACACCTAGACACACACACACCTAGACACACACATCTGTCATACACCTAGACACACACACACCTAGACACACACATCTGCCATACACCTAGACACACACACACACCTAGACACACACATCTGTCATACACGTAGACACACACACACACACCTAGACACACACATCTGTCATACACGTAGACACACACACACACACCTAGACACACACATCTGTCATACACGTAGACACACACACACACACCTAGACACACACATCTGTCATACACGTAGACACACACACACACCTAGACACACACATCTGTCATACACCTAGACACACACACCTAGACACACATCTGTCATACACCTAGACACACACACACACCTAGACACACACATCTGTCATACACGTAGACACACACACACACACCTAGACACACACATCTGTCATACACGTAGACACCCACACCTAGACACACATCTGTCATACACGTAGACACACACACACACCTAGACACACACATCTGTCATACACCAAGACACACACATCTGTCATACACCTAGACACACACACACCAAGACACACACATCTGTCACACACCAAGACACACACATCTGTCACACACCTAGACACACATCTGTCATACACCTAGACACACACACACACACACACACCTAGACACACACATCTGTCATGCACCTAGACACACACACCAAGACAGCGTTTAGAGGGTTGGGTCAGTAACCGAAAGGTCTCTAGTTTAAATCCCCAAGCCGACAAGTTGGTGGGGGGGGTCTGTCGACGGCACTTAACCCCAATTGCTTTCAGTCGCCGTTCGTAATGGCTGACCCTAGCCGTGACCCCACTCTCCGAGGGCGTCTCAGGGAGAGTTGGGATATGCAAAAAACACATTTACATTTCACACACGTGTAACACTGGTACGTGTGACAGGACTGATATAAACAGACACCAAATTAGGATTATTAGCTGAAGACACTCTGCACATATACATACCGCTGTCTGATGAAAACCTTGTCATTTTATCCCAAAACATTTGTATTGAATGCAGTAACTCCCCTCAATATAGACTGAATATTTCCTGACTCTACGACTAAGAACATATGTTTATAATAGCTCCTGAAGTTTGGTAATTATATGTTTGTTAAAAATATAACCTTTTTTTTTTTTTTCATTTCCTGAAGAGTCTGTTTTGGAGATGGGCCTACAGGGTTCTCATCAGAAAGCTATGATACACACGTGTGTGTGTGTGTGTGTATACACACACATCTGAGAGTCACAAACACCCACAGCTGGAGTGTAAACACACACTTATCCAAACACGCTTGTCATACACCTGACCAAACACGCGTGTGCACACACGCACACACACACACGCAGGCCCAACTCATACATTGTCACACAGCCATACATATACAGGTATCATACACAGTGGATACAGCACACTAGGCTGGGAGTCATAGGGGAAACCAATATCTCTTACTGCATGTGTTTATGGATGTGGGTACGTAAACCCGCAAGGCACTGTGGCCCCTCATGATGAGTTGTGTTGTTTTTACCCCGTTAAAGTTGCCCGTCCTTGGTATCGACTGACAGGAGACTGTGCTAGAACCTACTGTAGCTGTGCCATAGTCTAATCAAATCAAATCAAATGTATTTTATATAGCCCTTCGTACATCAGCTGATATCTCAAAGTGCTGTACAGAAACCCAGCCTAAAACCCCAAACAGCAAGCAATGCACGTGTAGAAGCACGGTGGCTAGGAAAAACTCCCTAGAGTTTAATAGTGGCAAACCACGTCTGCTCATGTCATGCTGTTTGACGTAGACACACACACACACACACACTTACGTCTGCTCATGTCATGCTGTTTGACGTAGACATCCACACACACACACTTACGTCTGCTCATGTCATGCTGTTTGACGTAGACATCCACACACACACACTTACGTCTGCTCATGTCATGCTGTTTGACGTAGACATCCACACACACACACACACACTTACGTCTGCTCATGTCATGCTGTTTGACGTAGACACACACACACTTAGTCACTTTTTATTTATATTTTTTTAAGCACTTTACATTTGTCAATCCTTTACTTGCTTTAGTCTTTATGCAGCATGTCACGAACCTGAAACGTCAGGATGCTTATAAGCTGGTTCAGACCGTGACGGGCACATTGAACAGGGAGTTGTTCCCTATGCTAGTTTGGAACATCGCAGAAAACTTCTCTTGGGTTTTAATCGGTCACGTCCCTGTCAGTCTCTGGTCTGGACGGCCATTTTGATCCAATGACAACAGCACTTTGCCGTGATCATGTGACTTCACAGGGATGCTGGCACTTACTGTACAAACAGACGTAAACACACACTTTCCATGAAAGTGGATCTCACATGATCCATATTCACCATTTCTTTCTCTTACCTTTTCTCGCTCTCCTTCACCTTTTTATCTCCATCCCTCAAATACCCCCCCCCCCCTGACCCTCCCACCTATGGGGCATGGTGTATGTGAACAGAGTGATACGAGAGGGTGGCGTTATAGAACTGGTACAGGAAGTTGAGGTCAAGTCATAGAGGGATTTAAGGGAAGATGGGTGGAAGTGAGGATCTGAGGGTTACTGAATAAGAACTGTGGGGTATACACTACAGTATGCCATACAGACTTTAGTACAGAACAGTACAGGTGTAGTACACTACAGTATGCCATACAGACTTTAGTACAGAACAGTACAGGTGTAGTACACTACAGTATGCCATACAGACTTTAGTACAGAACAGTACAGGTGTAGTACACTACATCATGCCATACAGACTATAGTACAGTACAGGTGTAGTACACTACAGTATGCCATACAGACTTTAGTACAGAACAGTACAGGTGTAGTACACTACAGTATGCCATACAGACTATAGTACAGAACAGTACAGGTGTAGTACACTACATCATGCCATACAGACTATAGTACAGTACAGTACAGGTGTTGGTTTATGACTGCTGAATGTCCTTTTGGGTGGGTGGTGATGCTGCTGTTGCTCCTGCACCGCCCCCTGTCGTTACCCACCGACCCCCTCCTCAAATAGACAGACAGACCCCTCTCTCTATATATATATATATATATATATATAAGGTGGGGGGAGGTGTGGTAAAAGAATATATATATATATAAATAGTTGATTTAACAGCAATTTCATGTGGGATGTATTGGAAATAATGTGTTAATATTGTACATTTTTAGAATTGAAAAAAAAACGACATTTAAAAACAAATCCAAGTTGAGACCAATTAACTGCTTGTAATTGTGAAGACACAAATCTCTGTGATAACTGACATGGTCTTTAACAATGCTTTGAAACAAGGAAATGAATGGAAAAAACATGATCAACAACACCTTGTACATACACACACACACACACAGTGTGGTCCTGGAGTAGTGTTATCAGATTCCGTTGGGGTTCTATCGAGTTCCGTTGGATCCCATTAGATTCCGTTGGGGTTCTATCGAGTTCCGTTGGATCCCATTAGATTCCGTTGGGGTTCTATCGAGTTCCGTTGGATCCCATTAGATTCCGTTGGGGTTCTATCGAGTTCCGTTGGATCCCATTAGATTCCGTTTGATTCTATTTTCTCTACTTGTTCAGACTCGCTGCTGACCTGTGAACTATTCTCCATCTTCTCTTGGCCACTCATTCTTTCTGCAAAGAACCTTCAGGTCTCTCCCCAAACTGAGGAGGATGTGCTGTACTCTTCCTTTTAATGGTTTGAATTTGCTGTTCGGGTTTTTATTTCTCTTATCGAGAGAAATGGTTGGTTTTTATCTACATCGATTGATGTAATTCAGTTGGTCAGATTATGATGACATCTAGATTATACTCTGAATGGTCAGATTAAAATAAGAGATCCACTCTGGTTCATCCTTGGAGAGACGGGATCTCTACGGTCTGATCAGTAGAGTTACTGGAACCATTCCCACGTCTGTATTAAACTGGATAGGTTGTGCAAAAAAAGATGAATGTCTTACATAAAAGAATATATACAATTATAGAAAAAGTGATTTTAAAAATGTTTAAAAGAAATTGAGAAAGAATGTTTTAGGAGACAAATGTAATATTTTGTTTGTAATGACTTATTTTGTTTGGCAGAGGGCTACTGAACAAAGATTCCACTGTAATAAAGTCCTTTTAGTTCTTCTGTGTCCTGTCAGTCTAGTGGGGGGTTTCATCGTGAGTGTGCACACTGCTTATTTAGAAACTTTAGCAAGAGTATGGAAACATGCACACAATAATACGATTATTGTGAATATTCTGATTTTTAAACGTTTACATGCTTTGCAAGAATATCGATTTCCCAAATAATCCTGTTTCCATGGACACTTCTGAAATCAGGCTACCTGATGGGACTTCTGAAATCAGGCTACCTGATGGGGCTTCTGAAATCAGGCTACCTGATGGGACTTTGATAAACGCAGAAAATCGGCAGTTGAAATAAACTTGTATTTTTGGGAAGCCTATTTTATATAATAATAATCATTTGAAAGATTGCTCAGAAAACCATGTTTTAACCAGTGTATGCTTAAGATCAGCAGAGTAAGGTGTTTTACATGACAATCAGTTTAATATTGAGTTATTAGTGTGCGTACTCAATGACAGTAGACAAATATACATCCTTATCTTTAATCAAAGAAGATATAAACCAAACACGTGACCATGAACAAACCGTAGATATTGGTTACTAACAATGACAGGAAAGAGTCCCTAGTGGGCTAAGCCGATAGGACGGTTTGGTGGACAAAGGGAAAGGTGTGGGACTGAGAAAGAGCGGGAAAGACCAATGGATTCATTACACACAGTCTGTAGTTATATACATTGAAATGCTAATCCTTCACACATATACGGCTGCTCATTCGAGAATGATTGCAAGTATATACCTACACCCGTATGTCATTGTCTTTTGGAATCCGGTCCGTCTGCTGGAGAGTTGATCAGTCTCTGGTTATGTTTCCCCGAAGATCAAAGTATTTAGTGGTTAGAATGGATACTTCAGAGTACTGTTCAGAAATGTTCTCGTAGAATAGATGTTTTGGCGGTTGTCTGTATTCTCGTCCTCTTGGTTTACGTCATTTCTAGCTGCAGACTAGTAATTTGTGTCTAAGATTTGCTCTTATTCTGTAGGGATCGATCGTCTCAGATGAACCATTTCCAGCCGTGTAGCCAACGCTCCACGTGGAATAGTCTTGTCCTTTGGCAGAGTTGTAGTTTCAACCACTTTGCACACCAGCGTTACCCGGCATGTTTTGGTCTCAGTAATTCAACCATTTGCAACCTCGGCTCACGCTGGCGTTTGCTTAGTCTGGGGTGAATTTCATCAGGAGTGGGTTTTATGCGTTCCAGTAGAAAACGCCAATGTAATTTCTATGCTCACGTGGGCGTAGCCACTGACTAGTTAAATCCATACTCTCATTTTAGAAGGTTAACATCACATTACATCTTTTCACAAATAGTTTCATGTTTAATCACATACGTTGCACAATATTTAGATGTAAACCTGACAGCTGGGAAATTTGCACTTTTTAAGATATACCGTTTTGTGTGTTTCCTGTCTTTCATGAGGTCAAATGAAACACACTCAACATAACTGTCCCTTAAGTGTCCACGGACCATTCCCACACTCTCAAAAGTAGACATACTGTTTAATTCTCCCATTTTGGCGATTTAGGAGTTTGGCCAAGTGAAGTCCCTTGTTCTCTCAAATCAAATTTTATTGGTCACATACACATGGTTAGCAGATGTTAATGCGAGTGTAGCGAAATGCTTGTGCTTCTAGTTCCGACCATGCAGTAATATCTAACAAGTAATCTAACAATTTCACAAAAACGACCTTATATACACAAATGTAAAGGAATGAATAAGAATATGTACATATAAATATATATGAGAGATGGCCGTGCGGCATAGGCAAGATGCAGTAGATGGTATAGAGTACAGTATATACATATGAGTGAGAAATGTAGGGAATGTAAACTATATAAAGTGGCATTGTTTAAAGTGACTAGTGATGCATTACATCCAATTTTTTATTATTAAAGTGGCTAGAGATTTGAGACAGTATATTGGCAGCAGCCACTCAATGTTAGTGATGGCCTTGAGATAGAAGCTGTTTTTCAGTCTCTCGGTCCCAGCTTTGATGCAACTGTACTGACCTCGCCTTCTGGATGATAGCGGGGTGAACAGCAGTGGCTCGGGTGGTTGTTGTCCTTGATGATCATTTTGGCCTTCCTGTGACATCGGGTGGTGTAGGTGTCTTGGAGGGCATGTAGTTTGCCCCCGTGATGCATTGTGCAGACCTCACTACCCCCTGGAGAGCCTTGCGGTTGTGGGCGGAGCAGTTGCCGTACCAGGCGGTGATACAGCCCAACAGGATGCTCTCGATTATGCATCTTTAAAAGTTTGAGTGTTTTTGGTGACGACCCAAATTTCTTCAGCCTCTTGAGGTTGTTGCGCCTCTTCAAAATACTGCAAGTCTGTGCTCTCTCTGCATGACCACGGGGAGAGAGTCTCTGCCAGGAATTTACGACCTGAGACACTAAAACCTGGGTTTAGGAGAGCGTGAGAGAGCGGGGGAAGCCACAATCTACACCCAGAAAGAGCCACATCATGACAGTGGGTTGCGACTCAAAAGACACCTCAATTGGTAGTCACCAAGCTAAAAAGTTTGAGAACACCTGACCTAGAGGGTTTCAACCTAAGGGGCACGTTGTTGCTTTAAGGCTAGATACAAGTGGTACATTTACCAAGGAAGACTTGACTCTGATGCACATGGAAATGACTTTGGTTTGTCTCTATGACATTCAAAAGCTGGACTTTGTTTGGGGAAGTAATCTTCTACAATGTGTGATTCTGTCGCTATCAATTGATCCATTAATTTACAGTTGAAGTTGGAAGTTTACAATACACCTTAGCCAAATACATTTAAACTTAGTTTTTCACAATTCCTGACAGTAAAAATGTCCTGTCTTAGGTCAGTTAGGATCACCACTTTATTTTAAGAACGTAACATGTCAGAATAATACTAGAGAGAATTATTTATTTCAGATTTTATTTATTTCATCACATTCCCAGTGGGTCAGAAGTTTACATACACTCAATTAGTATTTGGTAGCATTGTCTTCAAATTGTTTAACTTGGGTCAAATGTTTCAGGTAGCCTTCCACAAGCTTCCCACAATAAGTTGAGTGAATTCTGGCCCATTCTTCCTGACAGAGCTGGTGTAACTGAGTCAGGTTTGTAGATCTCCTTGCTTGCACACTTTTTCAGTTCTGCCCACGAATGTTCTATTGGATTGAGGTCAGGGCTTTGTGATGGCCTCTCCAATACCTTGACTGTGTTGGTCTTAAGCCATTTTGCCACAACTTTGGAAGTATGCTTGGGGTCATTGTCCATTTGGAAGACCCATTTGCGACCAAGCTTTAACTTTCTGACTGATGTTTTGAGATGTTGCTTCAATATATCCACATAATTGTCCTGCTTCATGATGCCATCTATTTTGTGAAGTGCACCAGTCCCCCCTGCAGCAAAGCACCACCACAACATGATGCTGCCACCCCCGTGCTTCACGGTTGGGATGGTGTTCTTTGGCTTGCAAGCCTCCCCCTTTTCCTCCAAACATAACGATGGTGATTATGGCCAAAGAGTTATATTTTTGTTTCATCAGATGAGAGGACATTTCTCCAAAACGTACGATCTTTGTCCCCTTTGCAGTTGCAAACCATGGTCTGGCTTTTTTATGGCAGTTTTGGAGCAGTGGCTTCTTCCTTGCTGAGAGGCCTTTCAGGTTGTGTCAATATAGGACTCGTTTTACTGTGGATATAGATACATTTGTACCTGTTTCCTCCAGCATCTTCACAAGTTCACTTAGTCTTCTACAACAAAAGCTAGCTAGCTACTACTGCTTGCTGTTGGACGGTGACTTGTTGGCCATTACAAGTCAATGTGATCGGTTGATTCCACTGTCACTCCAAAATATTGCCCTAATACGGTTGAATGGCAGATGCCTTCTATCAAGCATCTGATGGCCTAGCCAATGGCTGACTTTAGTTAGCTATACTGAACAAAAATATAAACACAACATGCAACAATTTCAAAGATTTTACTGAATTACAGTTCATACGAGGAAATCAGTCAATTAAAATAAATAAATGGATATCACATGACCGGGAAAACAGATATGCATCTGTTGGTCACAGATACCTTAAAAGAAATGGGCCTCAGGATCTCGTCACGGTATTTATGTGCATTCAAATTGCCATCGATAACATGCTATTGTCAGGAGAAATGCTCACTAACAGGGATGTAAACAAATTTGTGCTCAAAATTGGAGAGAAAAATGTTTTGTGTGTACGGAACATTTCTGTGATTTTTTTTTAATTACGCTCATTAAACATGGGACCAACACTTTACATGTTGCATTTATATTTTTGTTCAGTGTACATTTATCTAGAAAAATCCTGAATGGATATTTTTTTCTGTTCAGTGTTAACCGATTATTTTCAAGCAAAAACTGAAGAGATTGAATCAGAACATCATTGAAAAGAATAATAATGTGATTTGTATTATTAAAAAAAAATCCTTAGCCTTTCTCTGAAAGCGTAAACGACCCCATTGTTCCCCACAGTGTTTGGGATAATAAACATTTGTATTGGCTCTATTTTCCCTCAGCATGCATTTTTTTTCACCATTCTAAATGTCTAAAGAATTCTTCTGAAATATGAACACAGAAATACTGGACATGTTTAACTATTATGTTGACGACTTAACAAAATTACAGTCATAGTCTTGAATTGGACTCGCATTTTTCTGGTCTCGTTCTTGACTCTGACTCGGACCTCTTGCCCCCCCCCCCCCCCGGTCAGAGTCTTGACTCGGTCTCGGTCTTGACTCAGACTTGATTCGCTCCAGTCTTGAATCGGTCTCGCTTTAGGTGGTCTCGAACACAACACTTATTATTATTATTAAATACCTAAAGGATGTCATGAGTCTTGATCAACTAGACTATGACAAAGCGAAAACAGGTTTTTAGAAATGTTAGCAAATGTCTTATTTACGTATGTATTGAGACCCTTTGCAATGAGACTCGAAATTGAGCTCATCATCCTTAACATGTTTATACAACTTAATTGGAGTCCGCCTGTGGTAAATTCAATTGATTGTACATGATTTGTAAAGACCTGCCTATATAAGGGCCCACATTTGACAGTGCATGTCAGAGGAAAAACCAAGCCAAGAGGTAATATTAAAAAACTATTTCAGATGGGCAGAACGGAAACACAGTGACAACATTCAAGCCCAAGACCGCAATGCCAAGCGTTGTCTGGAGTGGTGTAAAGCTAACCGCTTCACCATCTGGCAGTCCGACGCACAAATCTGGGTTTGGCGGATTCCAGGAGAACGTTACCTGCCCCAATGCATAATGCCAACTGTTAGGATGGTGATCTTAGGCTTGTGTGTGGCTCCAGACCTGAATGTTGTCACTGGGTTTCTGGTCCGCCCATCTGAAATACTTAAAAAAAAACATTTGATTACTAAAATGGTAACAAATCCTATATTAAAATGCCATAACCCACAGACTTGACTATAGTAACGGTACAATAGACTGGGCTTTGGTCTTTCTGCACATCTAAAATCCTACTTTGGGGATGGGACATTTCTCCTGGAATGGAGGTGCCTAAACTAGCCAGCCCACCCTGCAATATTTATCTAGCTAGTTAGTTAACATTAGCTCACCATTCATGTAGTCAGACTTCTAAGTGGTGCAATGCTAGCTAACCAACAATCCTTGACATGGTGCTGGCCTAACTTTAGCTAGCAAGTCTGACTTCACGAACAATGAATTAAAGTTAACTAGCTAGCTAAATATCCCTTTCCTGGTGGGCTAACGCTAGCTAGCATGTCACCACGTAGAAAGTTACTATACTAAAGACTTGTCAACAAAAAGGTCAAAATAATCATTATGCAGGTTTTCTTTTTACTTGTAAGGATGGTAACATGCGTTGTACATGTAACTACAGTCGGTGGTTTTCTAGCAAATTTTCATAAGCACCTATCTGACCACAGATCTTTGACCTAACCAAAATACAGTGCCTTGCGAAAGTATTCGGCCCCCTTGAACTTTGCGACCTTTTGCCACATTTCAGGCTTCAAACATAAAGATTAAAAAAATGTATTTTTTTGTGAAGAATCAACAACAAGTGGGACACAATCATGAAGTGGAACGACATTTATTGGATATTTCAAACTTTTTTAACAAATCAAAAACTGAAACATTGGGCGTGCAAAATTATTCAGCCCCCTTAAGTTAATACTTTGTAGCGCCACCTTTTGCTGCGATTACAGCTGTAAGTCGCTTGGGGTATGTCTCTATCAGTTTTGCACATCGAGAGACTGACATTTTTTCCCATTCCTCCTTGCAAAACAGCTCGAGCTCAGTGAGGTTGGATGGAGAGCATTTGTGAACAGCAGTTTTCAGTTCTTTCCACAGATTCTCGATTGGATTCAGGTCTGGACTTTGACTTGGCCATTCTAACACCTGGATATGTTTATTTTTGAACCATTCCATTGTAGATTTTGCTTTATGTTTTGGATCATTGTCTTGTTGGAAGACAAATCTTCGTCCCAGTCTCAGGTCTTTTGCAGACTCCATCAGGTTTTCTTCCAGAATGGTCCTGTATTTGGCTCCATCCATCTTCCCATCAATTTTAACCATCTTCCCTGTCCCTGCTGAAGAAAAGCAGGCCCAAACCATGATGCTGCCACCACCATGTTTGACAGTGGGGATGTTGTGTTCAGGGTGATGAGCTGTGTTGCTTTTACGCCAAACATAACGTTTTGCATTGTTGCCAAAAAGTTCAATTTTGGTTTCATCTGACCAGAGCACCTTCTTCCACATGTTTGGTGTGTCTCCCAGGTGGCTTGTGGCAAACTTTAAACGACACTTTTTATGGATATCTTTAAGAAATGTCTTTCTTCTTGCCACTCTTCCATAAAGGCCAGATTTGTGCAATATATGACTGATTGTTGTCCTATGGACAGAGTCTCCCACCTCAGCTGTAGATCTCTGCAGTTCATCCAGAGTGATCATGGGCCTCTTGGCTGCATCTCTGATCAGTCTTCTCCTTGTATGAGTTGAAAGTTTAGAGGGACGGCCAGGTCTTGGTAAATTTGCAGTGGTCTGATACTCCTTCCATTTCAATATTATCGCTTGCACAGTGCTCCTTGGGATGTTTAAAGCTTGGGAAAACTTTTTGTATCCAAATCCGGCTTTAAACTTTTTCACAACAGTATCTCGGACCTGCCTGGTGTGTTCCTTGTTCTTCATGATGCTCTCTGCGCTTTTGACGGACCTCTGAGACTATCACAGTGCAGGTGCATTTATACGGAGACTTGATTACACACAGGTGGATTGTATTTATCATCATTAGTCATTTAGGTCAACATTGGATCATTCAGAGATCCTCACTGAACTTCTGGAGAGAGTTTGCTGCACTGAAAGTAAAGGGGCTGAATAATTTTGCACGCCCAATTTTTCAGTTTTTGATTTGTTAAAAAAGTTTGAAATATCCAATAAATGTCGTTCCACTTCATGATTGTGTCCCACTTGTTGTTGATTCTTCACAAAAAAATACAGTTTTATATCTTTATGTTTGAAGCCTGAAATGTGGCAAAAGGTCGCAAAGTTCAAGGGGGCCGAAAACTTTCGCAAGGCACTGTAGCTTGTTAGCAGCTAGCAAACAGAGCTTATCTTATCACACAGCTCCAGTTCATGCAGGAACCAATGGGGTGCTGCATACAATGCCTTCGGGAAAGTATTCAGACCCCTTGACCTTTTCCACAATTTGTTACGTTACAGCCTTATTCTAAAATGAATAAAATCCTTAAATATACGCAGCAATCTACAGTACACACGATACCCCATAATGACAAAGCAAAAACAAGTTTTTTAGAAATGTATTAAAATAAACAAATTCCTTATTTACGTAAGTATTCAGACCCTTTGCTATTAGACTCGAAATTGAGTTCAGTTGCATCCTGTCTCCATTGATCATCCTTGATGTTTCCACAACTAGATTTACCTGTGGTAAATTCAATTGATTGAACATGGTTTGGAAAGGCAAACACCTGTCTGTTAAAGGTCCCACAGATGACAGTACATGTCAGAGCAAAAGCTAAGCCAGAAGATAGCCCTATTTGGTAAAAGACCAAGTCCATATTATGGCAAGAACAGCTCAAATAAGCAAAGATAAATGACACATTTCCACATCAACTCTTCAGAGGAGACTGTATGAATCACACCTTCATGGTCGAATTGCTGAAAATTGGCCAAGAAACAAGAGCAATGGTCCTTAGACCGGTGGAAATTTGTCCTTTGGTCTGCAGTCCAAATTGGAGATTTTTGGATCCAACCGCCGTGTCTTTGTAAGACGCAGTGTGAGTGAACGGATGATCGCCACGTGTATTTCCCACAGTAAAGCATGGAGGTGTTATGGTGTGGGGGTGCTTCGCTGGTGACACTGTCAGTGATTTATTTAGGACTCAAGGCACACTTAACCAGCATGACTACCACAGCATTCTGCAGCGATATGCCATCTCATCTGGTTTGGGCTTAGTGGGACTATCATTTGTTTTTCAACAGGACAATGACCCAACACACCTCCAGGGATGTTTGACCAAGAAGGAGAGTGCTGGAGTGCTGCATCAGATGACCTGGCCTCCACAATCCCCCGACCTCAACCAAATTGAGATGGTTTGGGATGAGTCGGACCGCAGAGTGAAGGAACAGCAGCGAACAAGTGCTCAGCATATGTGGGAAATCCTCCAAGACAGTTAGAAAAGCTTTCCAGGTGAAGCAGGTTGAGAGAATGCCAAGAGTATGCAAAGCTGTCATCAAGGCGAAGGGTGGCTATTTGAAGAATCTCATATCTTTTGATTTAACACTTTTTTGGTTACTACATGGTTCCATATGTGTTATTTCATAGTTTTGATGTCTTCACTATTATTCTACAACGTAGAAAATTGTCCAAATAAAGAAAAACCCTTGAATGAGTATGTGTTCTAAAACGTTTGACTGGTAGTGTATGTCCTCACACACGTTCTGGATTCTTTTCCTCATGGTGTCATTGGATAGGGGTATGGTTTTAAGTTTGTTGGGGGCTGACTCTCCCACTATTTCAGTGCACATATCAATCGCAGCAGGGAGTCTGAGATCCTCTGCGCTGGTGTGGTCTTATTTGCGCTTAGCAATACGCTGGGCCACAAGGTATGATGCGCGAAGTGACTTTTCTTGTACCGTGCATACGTTGTTCAATGAATATTGTGTGGCCTCCAGATATTGACATGTCCTTTTAAAAGTCAGCTGTCTTACCTTTGTGACTTGGATGCTTGGTGCCCAGATGCTTTTTAATTTTGGAGGTTTATGCTTAACAGCTTGTTGCATAGGACCCACTGCGGTCTACA
Source organism: Oncorhynchus mykiss (assembly GCF_057628025.1). Taxonomy (NCBI): domain Eukaryota; kingdom Metazoa; phylum Chordata; class Actinopteri; order Salmoniformes; family Salmonidae; genus Oncorhynchus; species Oncorhynchus mykiss. The sequence goes on from NC_143050.1 coordinate 10,545,631, forward strand.
CTCACCCTGCCTGTCTTCTATATATGTAAAACCATATTTTATGAAGTCGGGGTGGTATTTTCTCTTCTTGACAGGGACCGGGTTGTCTGCCTTGTTGTTGACGTTGGAAGCAGCAGTAGATGAAGAGGGAGCTAGCTGCATGTCATAAAAACAGGCCCATGATTTTACTCTGACAGCTAGACTACATATGTTAAATGACCGCTGACTATCCACATGTGCAATGCCTGCAGAACACATCTGCATAGGTAGCTGTCAATCAAGCTAGCTGTCAGAAGAAGAGCTGTATTATCTGATTGGACGTGTCACATTTAAAACAAAACAATGTTACAGAATGATTTTTTTAAAAATTGGATCAATGTGTCAAACCAAATGTTTACTGGTCACATACACATATTTAGCAGATGTGGTTGCGGGTGTAGCGAAATGTGTGTGTGTGTGTCGAAATCTGTAATTTCATTGTGTGTGTGTGTGTGTGTGTGTGTGTGTGTGTGTGTGTGTGTGTGTCGAGAACATTATTGTATTGGTCAGTGAGTGAGTGCAGCGCGAAAAGCCTCGGAGTCCGAACATAGCTTGTCATTTCACCACTGCGGACGGACGCACTGGATGTGTTAAGTCAGCAACAATAGTGGTGCGGCGGTATTCTTTCAAAATGAAAGTTTCGGTGCGGTGGTTCCCTTTTCAAAATAATGTTTAAAGCAGTGACAGAGCGGCTAAGATGCAACAGATTGTAAAGAATAGTTAGTGAAGGATACAGTATATACATATGAGATGAGTAATGCGCGATATATGTAAACGTTCTTTGTGGCATTATTATTATCCCATGACCCCCATGGGGGTCGCGACCCCCCAGTTGAGAATCACTGCACTAGTGACATCTGGTTGTCAAAAATATTGTGTAGCCTTGTCTTCTACCGAAACCAATACCGAACCACCACCTAATTGGTTTGACGAAACGAAACTTTGGTATTTTATAACGTACTTCTGATAAAGCAGATACATGCATCAGCACACTGCTATGAAATAAACTGCTTAGCGATTTCGACGCATGCCTCGGAGCTCCGGTATCAAACATAACTTCACTATCAATACGTTGTCGTATTGTAACGTTAGTGTTTTGAAAACTGGATCTATTGGCATCGGAGCTCAGGTGTCAATCGTCCCATCACTACAGAAACGTGGAGAAGTGAAGTACCTTGAACAATGAAGCCGGGTCGATGGAAAGGTCTCAGCTGGGTCCAATTTTACTTTTCACTGCTCTGTGTCATTCTGGACTTCCAGTTGGACGGTAAGACAAGACCAGCAGTATTGAGTGTCTCGGTCTTAACTCTGTGTCGGATAGATTTTTACTCGGTCTTGTATGGACTCGGGGCCCAGGTCAAATATATTCACTCCTTTCTTTAACAATGTTCTTAATGCCTATTGAAACGTGGGATTTCTATATTACTCGTAACATTAGGCCGTTACTTTAATTAAAAAATAACCTCAAACTTTGCTGTAAAGTTGCGCGCTCACTATTAGTTAATGGAAGACCTGTTTGCGCAGTAGCGATCCTACCTATTGGACCAGGCTCGTGATACTGAACGGACAGTGTTGCCAACTCATCAGTAAGGAAAGTAGCTATTGGCAGTCCTAAAAGTCGCTAGAAGTTGCTAAACGACTTCATCGCCTAATTTGCTGAATTGGCCATGTAATTGTGATGGACTCTGTAGGAGAGAGGAGTAAGGTCGTGGGAGAAACAGAAAGTGAGTAAAAAACACCCTAAATATGTTTAGAACTACAAATGAACTTTCTTCTGGGACTGGGCCACCTGTGAGTGCTTTGGGACGGGTGGGGCCCACGGCAGCACCCTCTGCTCGCTGAGAAGAGTAAGAACGATACATGCTTTCACATCAGTCTCCAAAAGTCTCCAATAACACCAGAAAAGGTCTCTAGATTTGTCGCTAGTAACTTTTTTTGAAAATGTGTCGCTAGAGGGGTCTGAATACTCGCTAAATATAGTGACAAAGTCGCTAAGTTGGCAACACTGACAGCAACCATAATACCAGCGCAATGACGGAGGAGAGTGCACTTTGTGTAAATAACAAAGGGCCAGTGGTGTGGTGGAAGCTATAAGTAGTTATACACCCTTATACCCATTTTTTTTCAGTGGGCATTGCCTATACTCACTTCTTAAACCCTTCTGTTGCGTATCAAAGTAGTGTAGTGGAGGTTTACTACTTATTAATTATGTAGTACAATAGAGATCATACACAAAAGTCGCCTACAGAATCAAAAAGCAGGTGAAATATATTCACATGAGTGCAGCACACAGCCCTGTTTCAGCGGAATATCGCCTGCAGCCAGCAAAAGTTTGCGGCATGGAGCAGCTCACAGAAGAATGACATCGTTAGCTGGTAGGGTAGGAAAGACAATCCGTTGTGTTGTGACAAGGTAGGGCTGGTATACAGAAGAAAGCCCTATTTGGTATTAGTCCATATTATGGCAAGAATATTATGGCAAGAACAGCTCAAATAAGCAACGATAAATGACAGTCTAGCGTTACTTTAAGACATGTAGGTCAGTCAATCTGGAAAATTTCAAGGACTTTAAAAGTTTCTTCCAAGTGCAGTCGCAAAAACCATCAAGCGCTATGATGAAACTGGCTGTCATGAGGCCGCCACAGGAAAGGAAGACCCAGAGTTAGCTCTACTGCAGAGGATCAGTTCATTAGAGTTACCTGGCTGTCATGAGGACTGCCACAGGAAAGGAAGACCCAGAGTTAGCTCACCAATAACAAGAAGAGACTTGCTTGGGCCAAGAAAAATGAGCAATGGTTATTAGATCGGTGGAAATTTGTTCTTTGATCTGGAGTCCAAATTGGAGATTTCTGTTTCCAACCGCCGTGTCTATGTGAGATGCAGAGTAGGTGAGTGGATGATCTCCGCATGTGTAGTTCCCAATGAAGTATGGAGAAGGAGGTGTGATGGTGTGGGGGTGCTTTGCTGGTGACACTGTCAGTGATTTATTTAGAATTCAATGCACACTTAACCAGCATGGCTACCACAGCATTCTGCAGAGATACGCCATCCCATCTGTTTTGGGTTTGTGGGACTGTCAATTGTCTTGTCAAATGACTGCCTCGCCTGGTTCACCGACTAATTATCAGATAGAGTTCAGTGTGTCAAATCGGAGGGCCTAGGTCCGGACCTCTGGCAGTCTCTATGGGGGTGCCACAGGGTTTAATTCTCAGGCTGACTCTTTTCTCTGTATATATCAATGATGTCACTTTTGCTGCTGCTGATTCTCAGTTCCACCTCTACGCAGACGACACCATTCTGTATACTTCTGGCCCTTCTTTGGACACTGTGCTAACAAACCTCCAAACAAGCTTCAATGCCATACAACACTCCTTCCGTGGCCTCCAACTGCTTTTAAATGCTAGTAAAACTAAATGCATTCTCTCCAGACCGTTAATCTGGCCTAGTTGTCAAAGTTTCAAGCTTTTATTAAGTCACTCTGTTTTTTGTCTTATACACATCATTACAATTCAATGGTTATACAGTTTCTCAATACAACAATAATGCTCAATCAATCCTTAATTAATGCTTTAAGCTATGCCAGATATTATTGCAAAACTTTAAATGCGTTAACACTTTTAAAAATATTGACTAAATAGCAAAAATAGTTAAATTACCTTAAATGGTCCGCCCCTTGGTCACTTTCCCGTGATTGATATTCTCTCCGTAATAATACTAGATTCTGAATTCCAATCCCTTACCACTATTCACTTCCAACTCTGTGTATAGACTCAATATTACTATGACTGGTATTTGGCCGTTTCTTTAAATTGTTAATCACTTCTGGACCTGATGTGTCACTGTGCGAGTGCCGCTTTGTCTGTGATCAAGAGGTGTCTGGACCCCTGTGTTTCAGAGACTCAGTTTCGGGTTCACAGAGCTTAACCAGGCAGTTAGTGATCCAATGAATACTTAAGCAAAATTTAACCAGTTCTTGAATATTGTTTAAGTCTGTCAAACAGAGTATAGTGCAATAGTACATTTACCTATGATGATTCTCCATATGAAGTCTGTCTCATATGTCAGTGAGATTCATGCCTCCTTATGAGTTTTACTCTCTTTATATACTTTTTTACGGGGGAAGTACGCAAAGTGCTGGACCACACTGCACAATGTTAGCTCTGTTAGACTGCGCACTCGTAGCTCTCTTATTACATCATTCTGATTCACCCTTCTAAGTCTAATTCACAGATACTGACGCCCATAGCTCTGCTTCCGTGTTCTGATAAGTAGATTCCACTTGGTGATACCAGCTGGTTGTTTCCACTGTTGGGGGTGGTTTTTCAAGTCTCACCTGAGAGAAGTCTATGATTGGTGTCTCCTTTGTCTCCCCCTGGTGTCCAGTATCAGTAGGTGTAGTCCATGGTTCCATGAGGTCCCCTGGATATCCTGTAGCAGAGTTGTCTTCCCATGTAGAGGGAGTGTGCCGATCCTTTTCGGTTTTTGTCACAATACCATAGTAAAACTGACTATCCTACTGATCCTTGACTTCGGCGATGTCATTTACAAAATAGCCTCCAACACTCTACTCAACAAGCTGGATACAGTCTATCACAGTGCCATCCGTTTTGTCACCAAAGCCCCATATACTACCCACCACTACGACCTGTATGCTCTCGTTGGCTGGCCCTCACTACATATCCGTCGCCAAACCCACTGGCTCCAGGTCATCTATAAGTCTTTGCTAGGTAATGCCCCGCCTTATCTCAACTCACTGGTCACCATAGCAACACCCACCCGTAGCACGCACTCCAGCAGGTAAAGTGCGCTGGTCATCTCCAAAGCCAACACTTAATTTGGCCGCCTTTCCTTCCAGTTCTCTGCTGCCAATGGCTGGACTGAATTGCAAAAATCTCTGAAGCTGGAGACTTCTATCTCCCCCTCTAACTTTAAGCATCAGCTGTAAGAGCAGCTTACTGATCACTGTACCTGCACACAGCCAATCTGTAAATAGCCCACCCAACTACCTCATCCCCATATTATTACTTACCCTCTTGCTCTTTTGCACCCCAGTATCTCTACTTAAATCTATTGTGTTATTGACTGTATGTTTATTTTTGTGTAACTCTTGTTGTTTTTTGTCACACTACTTTGCTTGCTGGTACTGCATATATATATATATATATATATATATATATATATATATATATATATATATATATATTTATTCTTTAAGGGGTCCTAAAATTCAAATCAAACAAGTCATACTATGGATCAATTAGCTATCTTAAAACAGACTTTTAAGAATTAATAAGGGCAAAGTATCTTTTATCTTTTATCTTCATCTCATAGCCAGCAATAATTATTTTAATTAAATCCACATTTTGCTTCTAACATTGTTATATATTCCTTCTTAATAACGAAAAGGAGTTTATTGTATAAATATGGCAACTCTTGCTGTGATTTTTTTTGTTGATTTGGTCTAGTTTTCAGGCTTTTTAGGTGGGTTTTGAGTGGTCATTCGTCTCAAAATTTAGCTAGACATGACAACCCTGTTAGTGAGTCTGCCAGATCGGAGGCAGTAGGGATGAACAGGGATGTTCTCTTGATAAGTGCGTGACTTTCACAATTTTCCTGTCCTGCTAAGCATTCAAAATGTAACAAGTACTTTTGGTTGTCAGGGAAAAAGAATGGCGTAAAAAGTACATTATTGTCTTTAAAAATGCAGTGAAGTATATGTTTTCAAAAATATAAACAGTAAAGTACTGAAGTAGTACTTTAAAGATTTTTACTGAAGTACTTTACACCACTGAAAATAACCATACCACAATATAGCCGTCTGCACCAAAAAATGTCCTGTCAACAAAAGCATATGTATAATCTCGCTATCAAATAAACGTCAGAATCCAAGTTTTCTCCGAACCACACCTACAGTGAGACGAGACTTCCTACCTTTGTTTAGACAGCAGGAATGTGGTTTGGACAAAAGTTGTATTCAAATGTTTATTTGATAGCGAGGGACACATTTCACTTTACTTCTGGCAAGTAGAGTTTCTAGAGATTATACATATGCTTTTGTTGAGAGGAAATGTTTTTTTTTTGGTGAAGCTGGGTGTGTTTTGGTAGGGTTATTTTCCGTTGCCACACACCAGAACGATGCAGAACTCGGCGAGTCAAACCAATACACAGACTCCCGATGTTGTGTCCCAAAGCTAGCTGTGTGCCCTCATTGCTTGCTACTAACTTTACCCAAACCCTTTGGGTATTGCTGGTTTTCAAACTTGTCTTTTGAATATTCCCTTTACAAACAAAGCCCTTGATTTACATCTGGAGGGAGGAATGCATGTCGACAGTTAAAATGGCAACAGATCTCCAGAACACACACTGTTTCCTGCATTAAAGTCTGTTTCTATGTGGTTAGCTGAGCTAGCTATATGTGTTGCTTTGTGGGCTTCCAAAGAGGCTCACACAAACTATTGTGTTTCAGGTGTCTCGGGGGATAACGTGGAGATTGAGAAACACCGTGAGATGGGCCGTAAACTGTTGGAATCTGGTCAACTTGCTGGGGCCCTGTCCCACTACCACTCTGCAGTGGGTAAGGTTACCAATCAGACACACGTCATCACAGCTCCAACATCTTTTAGATGTCTGCTTGTAGTCTGTTTGTGCCTCTCTCCCTCCGTCTGTACGCTCTCTCAAAAATAAATCGGGCTGCTACCGCATTGCGTAAGTCTTTCCAGAGGATGGATCATTGTACATCGACTTTTTCATGGATCCCTTTCTGATGTCTTTCTCCCTTCACTCTTTCATCTATTCACTTAGATAAACACATTGAACATTTAAACCCACACACTTTCAGTTGATGGATAGCCATATAATCAATATAGCTACATGAAAATAGCTAGATATAAACTATGTGATAACCTACTGTGTTTAACCCTATGCCTTCCCTCAGAGGGAGACTTAAAACTACAGATGTTGGATCTTCATTTTATCACTCTTTTGTGTGAGGAGAATTTTCCCCGTGCATCTGGAAATTCAAATGAGCAGTTCTCTTTCTCTCTATTTCGGGGGCAGTCGAGTCATTGGGATCAGGATTCGCTATCTTAAAATAATGTTCTCTCTTGCTCCCACAAATGCTATAGGACTAGGTCCTATTACTGCAACTTCAAATTTACAAAAATGTGACTCGTTTCAGGAAACTAGGCGTATGTCGCGCATCACTACCTCACAGGAGAGGCAGTTGAACATAAACGTATTTTTTTTAAATCAAATTGCGTTTTTTTTCTCACAGAAACTCCTTTTGGAACGTGTTAACTTTTATGTGCCTTAATAAGAAACTTGTATGTCGTCTGTAAATACAAATAAAATGGTTAAATTAGGAGCCTAGTTGGTTTAGCCACGGAAAAAGGGAGGAACCTTCCCGCTAGCCGCTAGCCGTGATTGGCTGAGATGGTAGATGGAGGGTATAATAGACTTAGTATAAATCAATGTTTATTCTTGACATCTTTGGTTGTTTAGTACAGGGCCTCACATGTGAATCCTTAAAGAGATGGGTGGTGCTGAGGCTTAAGAGGGTGTGAACGATGCTGAATGGGTGTAGACAAAGAGTTCTCCATTAGGTTTACCAAAACATAGAACGGCCCTTTACTCAAAAGTTGGCTTACAAGTTTATCAACTTTCAAAGCAGAATGACTTTCCCATTGTTCCTCAGCTGTAGTGTATGATATACCATTTTCTAGCTCTGAGTCTCTACTTTATCTAATGTAAAAAAATAAAATTTCAAATTTTGCTACATACTGTAAGACTGAATCGAGCCGGTGGTTCACACATGTATCTGAAATGCAGCCGTACATATCAGCAACTGTTGTTTTATACAGCTCAATAAGACAAGATAGTTATTGGTCTCCACTAGGCTACGACATACGTGTCTAGTGTATCCTAAGGTTGTAAATGAACTGTCAAAATGTAGTTCAATCATTGTCCTGGGATGGTCTAGTCTAGCAGTTAGGACCACTGCCTTCAGCATGCACATATAGGCCTACCTTGTCGGTATGGGTTTGATTCCGGCCCAAGCCGTTCTGGCACAGATAACGCATTCTCCAGATTGACTTGATGTAGTTACACATTTCAAATATATTTTTTCTTTATAAGAAATGACCATAGCAGACACCAGTGGTGATTTTAGCATGTACAGTGCCTTGCGAAAGTATTCGGCCCCCTTGAACTTTGCGACCTTTTGCCACATTTCAGGCTTCAAACATAAAGATATAAAACTGTATTTTTTTGTGAAGAATCAACAACAAGTGGGACACAATCATGAAGTGGAACGACATTTATTGGATATTTCAAACTTTTTTAACAAATCAAAAACTGAAAAATTGGGCGTGCAAAATTATTCAGCCCCCTTAAGTTAATACTTTGTAGCGCTACCTTTTGCTGCGATTACAGCTGTAAGTCGCTTGGGGTATGTCTCTATCAGTTTTGCACATCGAGAGACTGAAATTTTTTCCCATTCCTCCTTGCAAAACAGCTCGAGCTCAGTGAGGTTGGATGGAGAGCATTTGTGAACAGCAGTTTTCAGTTCTTTCCACAGATTCTCGATTGGATTCAGGTCTGGACTTTGACTTGGCCATTCTAACACCTGGATATGTTTATTTTTGAACCATTCCATTGTAGATTTTGCTTTATGTTTTGGATCATTGTCTTGTTGGAAGACAAATCTCCGTCCCAGTCTCAGGTCTTTTGCAGACTCCATCACTCCATAAAGATATAAAACTGTATTTTTTTGTGAAGAATCAACAATAAGTGGGACACAATCATGAAGTGGAACGACATTTATTGGATATTTCAAACTTTTTTAACAATTCAAAAACTGAAAAATTGGGCGTGCAAAATTATTCAGCCCCTTTACTTTCAGTGCAGCAAACTCTCTCCAGAAGTTCAGTGAGGATCTCTGAATGATCCTAAATGACTAATGAGGACAAATACAATCCACCTGTGTGTAATCAAGTCTCTGTGTAAATGCACCTGCACTGTGATAGTCTCAGAGGTCCGTTAAAAGCGCAGAGAGCATCATGAAGAACAAGGAACACACCAGGCAGGTCCGAGATACTGTTGTGAAGAGGTTTAAAGCCAGATTTGGATACAAAAAGATTTCCCAAGCTTTAAACATCCCAAGGAGCACTGTGCAAGCGATAATATTGAAATGGAAGGAGTATCAGACCACTGCAAATCTACCAAGACCTGGCCGTCCCTCTAAACTTTCAGCTCATACAAGGAGAAGACTGATCAGAGATGCAGCCAGGAGGCCCATGATCACTCTGGATGAACTGCAGAGATCTACAGCTGAGGTGGGAGACTCTGTCCATAGGACAACAATCAGTCGTATATTGCACAAATCTGGCCTTTATGGAAGAGTGGCAAGAAGAAAGCCATTTCTTAAAGATATCCATAAAAAGTGTTGTTTAAAGTTTGCCACAAGCCACCTGGGAGACACACCAAACATGTGGAAGAAGGTGCTCTGGTCAGATGAAACCAAAATTGAACTTTTTGGCAACAATGCTAAACGTTATGTTTGGCGTAAAAGCAACACAGCTCATCTCCATGAACACACCATCCCCACTGTCAAACATGGTGGTGGCAGCATCATGGTTTGGGCCTGCTTTTCTTCAGCAGGGACAGGGAAGATGGTTAAAATTGATGGGAAGATGGATGGAGCCAAATACAGGACCATTCTGGAAGAAAACCTGATGGAGTCTGCAAAAGACCTGAGACTGGGACGGAGATTTGTCTTCCAACAAGACAATGATCCAAAACATAAAGCAAAATCTACAATGGAATGGTTCAAAAATAAACATATCCAGGTGTTAGAATGGCCAAGTCAAAGTCCAGACCTGAATCCAATCGAGAATCTGTGGAAAGAACTGAAAACTGCTGTTCACAAATGCTCTCCATCCAACCTCACTGAGCTCGAGCTGTTTTGCAAGGAGGAATGGGAAAAAATGTCAGTCTCTCGATGTGCAAAACTGATAGAGACATACCCCAAGCGACTTACAGCTGTATTCGCAGGGGCAAAATGAAGAGGGGAAATTAGACCAAATTATTAGGGTGAGGCACATGGGCTACTAACAGCTTACTACACAACATACACTTATGTATACTGTAGTGGAGAGAGTAATACTATCTTCCTGGCATATTACATAATTTATGCAGCAGCATAGAATACATGTTTGGACTCACCTTGTTGTGCTGTGCTCACTTGAACAGGAAGCTGGAGCGGCGGTCCTTCGTGGGCAAATTTTGTCATCAAACTTTGTCATCAAAGTCTGGCATTCTCTGTATTTTTGGTGCTTTCAAGACAACTGGAAACTCAGAATAAAAACAAGGTGGAATCATGATGACGTCAGTGATCTTCAGGTCGTAGCTCTAAAAAGAGGCCAGTGTTCCCGATTTTAGAATTCTGAGTTGGATGACCGTTCAAAAGGTATTTTCCCAGTCAGAGCTCGCTTTTTCCCAAGTTCCCAGTTGTCTTGAACTCACTGCAGTCAGATTTCCCAGTTCAGAGTTTACAGTTGTTTTGAACACGGCACAAATCATGCTTCATTGACAGCATGGCCAATGTTGAATGTTTATCAATTTAAGCTTGGAAAAGAGACCCTTATACCCAGACTTGGACCACACATCCTCTCCACTGAATAGCAGGCAAGTGATTTCTTTGCAATGCTTGCAGTTAGCCACTGATTCCTTCCAAACCACTCATTGTTGAATTTGCGATTTCCAACTTGTTGTGTAATGTTTATGGCCGATGAGCACTGATACGTTTTATCTATAATTTCTCTTAATTATTATCTTCATATGACAAGGATTAATAAGGATGTGCCAGTAGATTGTTGACTTGATTAATGATGCTGACTCCTAGCTAAGATTTTTGAAATTATGATCAGTCCAACCAAAGCTAGTGTAGATATAACGTGATTTGACGTCTTGGATGGGCACTTCTAATGTAACTCTATGGCAGCACCAAAGGGCCTTAATTTTTCGAGCTCTACCCTTAGACTTGGCTGTGACGTAGTGTCCCCATGACTGACAGAACACTGAGCCAATCATGGCGCAACTAGAGAAGATTACCAACCCCTATACTCCGGATTTTCCGCTTGATGCCCCACCACAGAAAGCACTGAGCTGGGCTGAAACACCTGCATTTTGGAGATGCCTTACTCAAGAAAGAAAAAAAGAGACCATGTTTGCGGCTTTATTAACTCAATGATTTTTTATTTAGTTTTTGACTTTGTTTTTAAACTGATATGTGACACGTATTAAAACCAAAATATATATATTTTTTTTTTTTGCCTTTATTTAACTAGGCAAGTCAGTTAAGAACAAATTCTTATTTTCAATGACGGCCTGCAAAACATGCAAAACAGGCAAGTGGTAAACAAATAAAATAACAGTACAGCAACATTATTTCCATTCCAACAAAGTGTTGGGTAAATTGCCGTGGTAAACAAGGAAATACTTAACATTTTTTGTACAGAATGCTTATCAAATAAATACATGGCCCTTAGTCTGTTAAAGAGGACTAAAGAGGACTAAATTGTTCTGATGAAAGTACCAACCAAAAGGCGAACATATCTTGAAAGACTTTGGTTGCAAGTATCTGCGTTCCTATGGGCTTAATATGCAGACCTAAGCTTGTCACCTGCTTTTTGGGACATGACCATCTCACCATTAAATACAGATCTCTGACTAAGGTAACACCGACATAATCTTTTAGGGAGTGGTAGAGGTGAACAATAATAGTTGTCATTGAGATCAGCTGTGGGGGTGAATTTAGTGCATATTGATGGTTTAACAAGACATCAACTGGTGATAATCTAGCACCATCGATGGTTGCAATAGGCCCCTTGTTATTTCCATTATATTCCTATAGGCTACATTTTGTAGGCTACCATTAGCGTATCAAATAGTCACATAATGAAAGGTGTGAAAACCGATAATCTACCGTTTGTGCAATTTATTTGAAATTAATTTATCATTAAAGCAGATGTCCCCCAGCACAGGTACTCTCCAAAGAAGACTGACGTCAAACTAAGTCCATAGGCTGTTCAGTTACGGTCATTCAATTCAATTGACTTAATATCTATAAATGTGCACAATTTCATGAAAAGTTATATGGTATTTGAGACATTGTAATAATTGTACAATTTCAATAGCATTATTGACAATACATTTCACTATAATTTCAAGTACCTGTGATGGTGAATGCATAAAAAAATATATACACCAAGTGTGACGTTATATTTTTTAAATCAGAATGAGCAGGTAAGTGTTACAACAGTCAAACGATCAATCCTGAAATGTGACTATCAATCATGTTAATAGTATGTAAATCAGACATTTCACAATGGAATTAAATTGATGTAAAAACATGTTTTTTGTTGTATTTCAACTAACCCTAACCCTTTTCTTAACCTACTCCTCCTAACCTGCTACGTTAATTCTCCTAACCTACTGCTAAAAGTACATTTTTGACAAAAGCTGTATCCCTTCTAAACAAAAGCAGCAGAGAACTGGAAGGAAAGGCAGCCAAAGAGGTGTTGGCTTTGGGGATGACCAATGAGATATACCTGCTGGTGCGCGTGCTACGGGTGGGTGTTGTTATGGTGACCAGTGAGCTGAGATAAGGCGGAGCTTTACTTAGCAAAGACTTATAGATGACCTGGAGCCAGTGGGTCTGGCGACGAATATGTAGCGAGGGCCAGCCGACGAGAGCATACAGGTCGCAGTGGTGGGTGGTATATGGGGCTTTGGTGACAAAACGGATGGCACTGTGATAGACTGGATCCAATTTGTTGAATAGAGTGTTGGAGGCTATTTTGTAAATGACATCGCCGAAGTCGAGGATCGGTAGGATAGTCAGTTTTACGAGGGTATGTTTGGCAATGTGAGTGAAGGAGGCTTTGTTGTGAAATAGGAAGCTGATTCTAGATTTAATTTTGGATTGGAAATGCTACAATGAGTCTGGAAGGATGTTTACAGTCTAGACAGCCACCTAGGTATTTGTAGTTGTCCACATAGTCTAAGTCAGAACCGTCCAGAGTAGTGATGCTAGTCGGGCGGGTAGGTGTGAGCTGCGATCGGTTGAAGAGCATGCATTTAGTTTTACAAGTGTTTAAGAGCAGTTGGAGGCCACGGAAGGAGGGTTGTATGGAATTGAAGCTTGTTTGGAGGTTTGTTAACACAGTGTCCAAAGAAGGGCCAGATGTATACAGAACGGTGTCGTTCACGCAGCATGAGCGACATCGTTGATATATACAAAGAAAAGAGTCAACCCGACCGATTTGACACACTGAACTCTATCAGAGAAGTAGTTGGTGAAACAGGTGAGGCAATCATTTGAGAAACCAAGGCTGTTGAGTCTACCAATAAGAATTTTGTGATTGACAGAGTCGAAAGCCTTAGCCAGGTCGATGAATACTGCTGCACAGTAATGTCTCTTATCGATGGCGGTTATGATATCGTTTAGGACCTTGAGCGTGGCTGAGGTCCACCCATGACCAGCTCGGAAACCAGATTGCATAGCGGAGAAGGTACGGTGGGATTCGAAATGGTCGGAAATCTGTTTGTTAACTTGGCTTTCGAAGACCTTAGAAAGGCAGGGTAAGATAGATATAGGTCTGTAGCAGTTTGGGTCTCGAGTGTCTCCCCCTTTGAAGAGGGGGATGACCGCAGCTGCTTTCCAATCTATGGGAATCTCAGACGATACGAAAGAGGGGTTGAATTGGCTAGTAATAGGGGTTACAACAATTTCGGCAGATCATTTTAGAAAGAGGGGGTCCAGATTGTCTAGCCCTGCTGATTTGTAAGGGTCCAGATTTTGCCGCTCTTTCAGAACATCAGCTATCTGGATTTGGGTGAAGGAGAAATGCGGGAGGCTTGGGCGAGTTGCTTTAGGTGGTGTTGATTGGGGTTGGGGTAGCCAGGTGGAAAGCATATCCAGCTGTAGAAAAATGCTTATTGAAATTCTCAGTTATAGTGGATTTATCTGTGGTGACAGTGTTTCCTAGCCTCAGTGCAGTGGGCAGCTGGGAGGAGGTGCTCTTATTCTCCATGGAATTTACTGTATCCCAGAACGTTTTTGAGTTTGTGCTTCAGGATGCACATTTCTGCTTGAAAAAGCTGGCCTTAGCTTTCCTAACTGCCTGTGTATGTTTGTTCCTAACTTCCCTGAAAAGTTGCATAACCCAGAGGTTATTCGATGCTAATGCAGAATGCCACAGGATGTTTTTGTGCTGGTCGAGGTCAGTCAGGTCTGGAGAGAACCAAGGGCTATATCTGTTCCTGGTTCTAAATTTTTTCAATGTGGCATGCTTATTTAAGATGGTGAGGAAGGCACTTTTAAAGATTAACCAGGCATCCTCTACTGACGGGATGAGGTCAATATCCTTTCAGGATACCCGGGCCAGGTTGATTAGAAAGGCCTGCTCGCTGAAAGTGTTTTAGGGAGCGTTTGACAGTGATGAGGGGCGGTCGTTTGACCGCAGACCCATTACGGATACAGGCAATAAGGCAGTGATTTCTGTGATCTTGGTTGAAAACAGCAGAGGTGTATTTGGAGGGCAAGTTGGTTAGGATGATATCTATGAGGGTGCACGTGTTTACAGATTTGGGGTTGTTTTCTGGTGGGTTCATTGATAATTTGTGTGAGATTGAGTGCATCAAGCTTAGATTGTAGGATGGCCCAGAGTGTTAAGCATGTCACAGGTCACCTAGCAGCACAAGTTCTGAAGTTAGATGGTTGGGCAATCAATTCACATATGGTGTCCAGGGCACAGCTGGGGGCAGAGGGTGGTCTATAGCAAGTGGCAACCGTGAGAAACTTGTTTCTGGAAAGGTGGATTTTTAAAAATAGAAGCTCGAATTGTTTGGGTACAGGCCTGGATAGGAAGACAGAACTCTGCAGGCTATCTCTGCAGTAGATTGCAATCCGCCCCTTTGGCAGTTCTATCTTGTCGGAAAATGTTATAGTTATGGATGGAAATTTCAGGGTTTTTGGTGGTCTTCCTAAACCAGGATTCAGATACTGCTAGGACATCCGGGTTGGCAGAGTGTGCTAAAGCACTGAATAAAACAACTTAGGGAGTAGGCTTCTAATGATATCATGCATGAAACCAAGGCTTTTACGGTTACAGAAGTCAACAAATGAGAGCACCTGTGGAGTATGAGTGGAGCTAGGCACTGCAGGGCCTGGATTAACCTCTACATCACCAGAGAAACAGAGGAGGAGTAGGATAAGGGTACGGCTAAATGCTATCAGAACTGGTTGTCTATTACGTTCAGAAGAGAGAGTAAAAGGAGCAGGTTTCTGGGCGCGATAGAATAGATTCAAGGCATAATATACAGACAAAGGTATGGTAGGATGTGGATACAGTAGAGGTAAACCTGTTCATTGTGTAATGATAAGAGAGATATTGTCTCTAGAGATGTTTAAACCAGGTGATGTCACTGCATATGTGGGAGGTGGAACTAAATGGTAGGTTAGGGCATATTGAGCAGGGCTAGAGGCTCTACAGTGAAATAAGACATGAATCTCTAACCAGGACAGTAATGGACAAGGCATATTGATATTAGGGAGATGCATGCGTAGCCGGGTGATCAATAGGGGTCCAGTGAGTGGTTGGGCTGGCTGGAGACAGTGATTCAGACAGCTAGCAGGTCGGGGCTACAAGCTAGCGGAAGGGCCTTAGAGGGACGTCTCAATGGAGGAAGTCTGTTTTAGCCTCCGCGTGCGGTGGCGTCGATAGACCAGTCGTGATGGATTAGTAGGGTGCCGCGTAGCAGAGGGATCCAAGTCCAATTGGCAAAATAGGTATAGTGGTCAAGGAAATTGGCAGGTGGATCTATACAGCTGACAGTCCAATGTTCTCTAGACAGCTAGCAGGCCACGGCTAGCAGCTAGCGAGCCGCGACTAGCAGATGGGCATTCAGGGGACGTCGTGATGGAGAGGCCAGTTGAGTACCCCCTCGAGCAGATGACATTTTAGTCCAGTCGTGAAGGATTTGATTTGCACTTGTCCACAACACAATTTCTAGAGCAGAATTATATCTTATAAATACTTATCTTACTCCAGAAATATAGTATTAGAAAGGCAGAAGATAATTAAAGTGTCTCTGGCTAAGAACCCAAGACAAACATATTGGACAATCGTATCGATTCATGTATAAAAATAAAAAATGGTTTTCATCCGACAGCAATGGTATAATAATATAAATCTATGAAACTGAAGTGATTTGGTAAAATCTATCGGAGTAAAAGGTAAGTTACTTCCTTCAGAAATTACATAAGAGTACAAGTACAGCCCACTGAAAGTAACTAGAAAAGTACTAGTTCCTCCAAAAAGGGCAGTGGGCCCGATTTGAATTCGAACCCATGCCTACCCTGACATATGTGTGCCGTTGTCACTGACTGTACCCACTGGACCACTCAGGGACTGAGACATGTATTAATGTATTTTGCCTATTGCTTGCCTAAAACATATAATAAACCAATTGTACAAAAAAAAACAAATCCCTAATGAAAAATACCTCTACCCCTTACAAATATTGTCAATTTATTTGAATTCACATGAGACACATGTAGCCTACATAGGCTACTTGAACTGACTCCCAGTAGACCTGTAAAACATGACTTACAGCAGCTCCCTAGCCGTGATTCTAAATATTAAATAGACCTTTCAAATCTTCCTGCTGCAGGATCAATTTCCTCCTGCAATGAAATGGTTCATATCAAGATCCAACATCTCTACCTGACCTACTATGAGCGGGCAGCTGTGTTTCTGGCAATGGGGAAGTCCAAGTCAGCCCTGTCGGACCTGACCAGAGCTATCCGACTCAAACCAGATGACCTCATTGTGAGTGGACATGGACAATTGTCAACAATAACATAATCTCTGTTTCATGACAAGCCACGGTTATGGACAACAATGTTGTGGTATTGTTATTAACGCTCTTTCTCCATCTATCTCTGCCTTTTTACCTGTATCTATCTTTCTCTTTCTGTCTGTCACTGACTTACTTTACTACTACTACTACTACTACTGCCACTACTACTACTACTACTGCCACTACTATTACTACTACTGCCACTACTATTACTACTACTACTACTGCCACTACTACTACTACTACTACTACTGCCACTACTATTACTACTACTACCACTACTACTGCCACTACTATTACTACTACTACCACTACTACTGCTACTACTACTGCCACTACTACTACTACTACTACTACTGCCACTACTACTACTACTACTACTGCCACTACTACTACTACTACTACTACTACTGCCACTACTACTACTACTACTACTGCCACTACTACTACTACTGCTACTGCCACTACTACTACTACTACTACTACTGCCACTACTACTACTACTGCTACTGCCACTACTACTACCCCTACTACTACTACTACTACTACTGCCACTACTACTACTACTACTACTACTGCCACTACTACTACTACTGCTACTGCCACTACTACTACTACTACTACTACTACTGCTACTGCCACTACTACTACTACTACTACTACTGCCACTACTACTACTACTACTACTACTACTACTACTACTACTACTGCTACTGCCACTACTACTACTACTACTACTACTGCCACTACTACTACTACTACTACTACTGCCACAACTACTACTACTACTACTACTACTGCCACTACTACTACTACTACTACTGCCACTACTACTACTACTACTGCCACTACTACTACTACTGCCACTACTATTACTACTACTGCCACTACTACTACTACTGCCACTACTACTACTACTGCCACTACTATTACTACTACTGCCACTACTACTACTACTACTACTACTGCCACTACTATTACTGCTACTGCCACTACTACTACTACTATTACTACTACTGCCACTACTACTACTACTACTACTGCCACTACTACTACTACTGCCACTACTATTACTACTACTGCCACTACTACTACTACTGCCACTACTATTACTACTACTGCCACTACTACTACTACTACTGCCACTACTATTACTACTACTGCTACTGCCACTACTACTACTACTACTACTACTGCCACTACTATTACTACTACTGCTACTGCCACTACTACTACTACTACTGCCACTACTATTACTACTACTGCCACTACTACTACTACCACTACTACTACTACTACTGCCACTACCACTACTGTCACTACTACTACTACTGCCACTACTACTACTACTGCCACTACTACTACTACTGCCACTACTACCACTACTGCCACTACTACTGCTACTGCCACTACTACTGCTACTGCCACTACTATTACTACGACTACCACCACTGCCACTACCATTATTACTACTACTACTACTACTACTACTACTGCCACTACCACTACTACTACTACTACTACTACTACTACTACTACTACTACTGCCACTACCACTACTACTACTACTGCCACTACTACTACTACTACTACTACTACTACTACTACTACTACTACTGCCACTACCACTACTGCCGCTACTACTACTACTGCCACTACTACTACTACTGCCACTACTATTACTACTACTGCCACTACTACTACCACTGCCACTACTACCACCACCACCACTACTACCACCACTACTACTACCACTACTACTACTACTACTACAACTACCACTACCAACACTACTACTACTACCACCACTACCCCTACTACTACTACCACTACTACCCCTACTACTACTACCACTACTACTGCCTCTACCACCACTACTACTACTACTACTACCACCACTACCCCTACTACTACTACCACCACTACTACCACTACTACTGCCTCTACCACCACTACTACCACTACTACTGCCTCTACTACCACCACTACCACTACCACCTCTCTTTTTCTCTCTATTTCTCCCCCTCTCCATGTTTTCAGGCCAGACTGCAGATGGGGAATATCTTCCTAAAGATGGGCAACACCCAGATGGCCCGGGAGAACTTTCAGGCTGTGGTAAGTCTTGATACATAGAAATATAACTACTAGAATGCTACTACTAGAATAATATATTTTTTCTATGTCTAGATGCACCTTATCCTTCTGTCAATCAAAATCTCACCGCTGTATATTTTTTCCAATGCTCATACCATCACATCCTCTTGCTGTCTCATATTGCCGTTCATTTATTTTCTCATTCATTATCCTTTTGTAGTTGCAGTTATGTGATGTGGGCAAAGTAAAGGAAATCTGAAGGGTTATATGAAACTTGATATGAGTTGTGTGCTATTATGTATTTATTTATATTTGCTTCAGAAACTTGACCTTTTTTTTATTTTTCTCCTCCTCAGCTGCAGCGCTCCCCTGACCAGGATGAGGCGCGGCACCAGCTGATGAGGGCCAACGAGCTGGAGGAGCTGCAGGAAAAGGCCCACGCGACCCACCACAGAAGAGACTACAGGACCACCATCAATGTGTTGGATCGGGTTTTAGTGGTAGGGGTTAGCTCCGCCACAGTGCCTAGTCGTTGGGCCTGGTGGTGGAGGTACAGGTTAGCGCTGACCTAGGCATTGGGCCTGGTCATGGAGGTAGGGGTTAGCTCCGCCACAGTGCCTAGTCGTTGGGCCTGGTGGTGGAGGTACAGATTAGCGCTGACCTAGGCATTGGGCCTGGTTATGGAGGTAGGGGTTAGCTCCGCCACAGTGCCTAGTTGTTGGGCCTGGTGGTGGAGGTACAGATTAGCGCTGACCTAGGCATTGGGCCTGGTCATGGAGGTAGGGGTTAGCTCCGCCACAGTGCCTAGTTGTTGGGCCTGGTGGTGGAGGTACAGGTTAGACACAGGGCCTCGTCGAAGGATGGAAAGTAAGGTCTATTTTCCTAAACAATACCTTCATCATCAAACAGTGCTGTATTATACTTCAACAGTCTTTGTATCAAATTATAAAAAGGTCAAATTCACACCACTGACCCTACCTTCCTTTTTCCAAAAGCTGTCCCCCTGGGACCCTGAGTCTCTGGAGCTCCGGGCTGAATGCTACATCCACCTGGGAAACACCAGGAAGGCCATCCAGGACCTGACTCCCACCGCCTGGCTGAGGAATGACAACCGTGCTGCCTTCCTCAAGCTCAGTACCCTGCACTATAGCCTGGGGGAGAACAAGGAGTCAATAGGGTACGCTCACTAGGAATTAGTAATAGGGAAGAGTGATTAAACAAACAACCACCCACATTTATCAAGAAAATACATATAAATGAAGAGGTTTTGGGACACTTGAAGTTTGACAGTTGGTAAAGAATGCACACTGTGTCTTTTGAAAACGGTGCATTTGTGCATTAGACTTTTTCCACATTTTGTTACGTTACAGCCTTATTCTAAAATGTATTAAATTGTTTTTTCCCCCTTATCAATTTGGGGCGGCAGGTAGCTTAGTGGTTAGAGCGTTGGACTAGTTAACCGAAAGGTTGCTGGATCGAATCCCCGAGCTGACAAGATAAAAATCTGTCGTTCTGCTCCTGAACAAGGCAGTTAACTCACTGTTCGGCCAGTAGGCCGTCATTGTAAATAAGAATTTGTTCTTAACTGACTTACCCAGTTAGATAAAGGTTAAATTTAAAACATTTAAATCAATCTACACACAATACCCCATAATGACAAAGGAAAAACAGGTTTTTAGAAATGTTTGCAAATGTTTGTTTTTTTTTTACTGAAATTTGACATTTACCCTTAATCAATCAATCAAATGTATTTATAAAGCCTTCTTACATCAGCTGATATCTCAAAGTGCTGTACAGAAACCCAGCCTAAAAACCCAAACAGCAAGCAATGCAGGTGTAGAAGTACGGTGGCTAGGAAAAACTCCCTAAAAAGGCCAGAACCTAGGAAGAAACCTAGAGAGGAACCAGGCTATGAGGGGTGGCCAGTCCTCTTCTGGTTGTGCCGGGTGGAGATTATAACAGAACATGGCCAAGATGTTGAAACATTCATTGATTACCAGCAGGGATAAATAATAATAATCAGGTCATATTCCAAAACAAAATTAGCCGTTTCCAGCTACAATAGTCATTTACAACATTAACAATGTCGACACTGTATTTCTGATCAATTTTATGTTATTTCAATGGACAAAAAATGTGCTTTTCTTTTAAAAAAAACAAGGACATTTCTAAGTGACCCCAAACTTTTAAACACATTGTGTAAATCTCTTTCCTCTCCTTCTGCAGTCACGTCCGGGAGTGTCTGAAGCTGAACCAGGATGACAAGAAGTGTTTGTCCCACTTCAAACAGGTGAAGAAGCTCATCAAGCAGCTGGACTCTGCCGAGGAGCACATCAAGGAGGAGAGGTCCGTACTACTGCATCTAGTGTGAACATTTCAGTTGTCTTTTGGTTGCCTGAAGAGTATGATCACTTGCCCGAAAATGTTGTGTCAAGTTGTTTAGATGTCCTTTGGGTGGTGGACCATTCTTGATACACACGGGAAACTGCTGAGCGTGAAAAACCCAGTAGCCTTGCAGTTCTTGACAAACTCTAACCGGTACACTGGTCTTTTGTCTTGCCCATTTACCCTCTGAATGGCACA
Organism: Oncorhynchus mykiss; assembly: GCF_057628025.1. Classification (NCBI taxonomy): domain Eukaryota; kingdom Metazoa; phylum Chordata; class Actinopteri; order Salmoniformes; family Salmonidae; genus Oncorhynchus; species Oncorhynchus mykiss. Next base: position 10,567,248 of record NC_143050.1, read on the forward strand.
CATACACAATCCATGTCTCAATTGTCTCAAGGCTTAGAAATCTTTCTTTAAACCTGTCTCCTCCCCTTCATCTACACTGATTGAAGTGGATTTAACAAGTGACATCAATAAGGGATCATAGCACTCTCCTGGTCATTCTGTCATGGAAAGTTCTTAATGTTTTGGACATTCAATGTACAACACGCTCTATGCCTTTCACCTACACATAGGGGAGGAATAGGAACGATCAAAACTGGAGTTCTTTTTATCTGAGGAAACTCTTCCCCGACTGCCATAAATGCCATACATTGTTTGTCTTTCACTTGAAGAATGGGGAAGAACCAGAAAGATCAGTTTAACAATGTTTATGTCTCTGTTTCCAGTATGACGAAAGTTAGAGGTAGTTTCACAAGCCAATGCTAGATACCCATAGACTTCCAGTAATTGTGCTAATGCTAGTTACCATTGGCTCGCAAAAATATGTCCCAACTCCCTTCATACTGGACACAGAGACATAAAAATGGTGCCTATCAGTTCATCTGTCTCTGGGTAAGTAGATAAAGGGCCTTATTGCCAAAATCCCGAAGTATCCCTTTAAGGCTAATGGAATTCTTTGCAGTTTGGTTGTTTTCACTAGTACAAATTGTATTTGTTATTTTTTACACCTACGCAACGGGGCATCGTCAGAGCTCAAATTCCTGCTCAGTTCACTTGCCCCAGGCGATAGGGCCACCCTAAATGTGGACTTGTGTGTCAGTCCCTATGTGAGTTTTATATTTCAGTCCTTTTTTGTTCCTTTGACAGTTTTATATTTTAGGTTTCTTCTCAGGTTTCTTTGACAGTTTTATCACTAAACTTATTCTATTTGTATCCACTTTGATTGATTTTAGTTATGACTATTGTTTAATTCTTCTTGCCCTAAAATGAAAATGTATTATTGAATATTTTGTCCTCAGGTATCAAATGGCCATATCCAACTATGAGTCAGTGATGAAGACAGAACCTAATGTCCCCTACTACACCAATAAGGCAAAAGAGAGGATCTGCTTCTGCCTGGTCAAGGTGGGTCCCATCACATAGAAACAGATGAATTGTGCCGTTGCCATAGCCTCAGCCATAGTCATTTGATAGAAATAGCTTGGCCTGTTCTAAATTCAGAAATTAATTGGTAGTGTGATCAAATTCTCAGAACTACTTTCACAGCTACTGATTTCGAAAACGTTTTAAAAAGTATATTACTTAATGATTAAGTAATTACAAATGGACTGGGAACCACTAATAATTAAGCAATAAGACCCGAGATGGTGTGGTATATAGTATGGCCAATATACCACGGCTAAGGGCTGTTCTTATGCACGACACAACACGGAGTCCTTAGCCGTCACAAACCCCCGAGGTGCAACATTATTGCTATTATAAACTGGTTATCAACATAATTAGAGCAGTAAAAATACATGTCTGATATACCACGGCTGTCAGCCAATCAGCATTCAGGGCTCGAACCACCCAGTTACAATGCTTTATATATGTACGTTGCTCCATTATTCTCCACCAGGAAAAGATGGCTGCTAAGGCAATAGACATCTGCTCTGAAGCCCACCAGAGAGATCCACGCAACATCAACATCCTTCGAGACAGAGCTGAGGCCTTCATCCTCAACCGGGACTACGGTGAAGGTACTTTCACCATGCTGTCACTGTAGCATAGGGAACGATGACATGGAATGAAAGCAATTTGTCGCATTGTTTTTAACTCCCTCAAGTACTCTGGCTTTATTTACTTGTGGGATTGTTGTAGCTCAGGGACTCCCACACCTGCCATGTAAACCCTGTGTTTATAGCCAGGAGCCTGAACTGACACTTGCACTTGACTTTTTTTCCACCCTGACTAGCTCGGACTTTACTGATCGCTACTTACTAAACATGTACTTACTCTGACTGTGATACAGTATGTGGTTGTCTCTCCTGATGAATGGTGAGACAACCACATAGATTAATTGAACTGTAAGTTGCTCTGGATAAAAGCATCTGCTAAATGACTAAACATTTAAATGTAAGTCCTAATTACTGCACAGCCAAATTCTCTGCCTTTTTTTATTTACCCCTCCTTAGCGGTGGAAGACTACGAGGAAGCGATGGAGTTTGACAAGGAGAACAATGAGATCAGGGATGGTTTAAAGCGAGCCCAGGCACTGCTCAAGTTCACCCCAAAGAAAGACTATTATAAGATCCTAGGTGTCGAAAGGTATGTCCGACCTAGAGAATGGAACCGTGTTCAAATACTTCTTCAAAACATAATTCCTGTCTCTATGTGATCTGTCTATATGTGATCTGTCTATATGTGATCTGTCTCTATGTGATCTGTCTCTATGTGATCTGTCTCTATGTGATCTGTCTCTATGTGATCTGTCTCTATGTGATCTGTCTCTATGTGATCTGTCTATATGTGATCTGTCTCTATGTGATCTGTCTATATGTGATCTGTCTAAATGTGATCTGTCTCTATGTGATCTGTCTATATGTGATCTGTCTATATGTGATCTGTCTCTATGTGATCTGTCTCTATGTGATCTGTCTCTATGTGATCTGTCTCTGTGATCTGTCTCTGTGATCTGTCTATATGTGATCTGTCTCTATGTGATCTGTCTCTCTGTGATCTGTCTATATGTGATCTGTCTATGTGATCTGTCTATATGTGATCTGTCTATGTGATCTGTCTATGTGATCTGTCTCTATGTGATCTGTCTATATGTGATCTGTCTATATGTGATCTGTCTATATGTGATCTGTCTCTATGTGATCTGTCTCTATGTGATCTACAAGCGATTGGACAAGGGAAAAGTTCATTCTTTTGAAATTGTTTCTATGCTATGTAATTTCTATGCTATTCTTTTCACCAACCTCCTGTGATCACTTCAGGGAAATTGGAATGCATTTACTCCTTGTAATCAAACAAGCTTTGACCTTTATGTTATTTTTCTCCAGGAGTGCCAACAAAGAGGAAATAATCCATGCATACAGGCAGCAGGCCAGAAAGTGGCATCCTGACAAGTACAGAGTGGATTGGGAGAAGAGGAAGGCAGGGAAACGGTTCAATGACATCACCTCTGCAAAAAAGGTGCTCACCAACCCAGGTACTGTAATGTATATGCACCTGATAATGTTGATCAAGCCTAGTATGATTGTATTTAGGAAGCTGTGACCTATTTGGAGTATGAGGACATCCTGTCACAAGTTTTCAGCAATCAAAATGTGTTGAAAGCAGAGCCGGAAACAGGATAAACTTGTTGTTTATTCACATGTCTCTCCATTCCCCTGTAGAAATGCGTAAGAAGTTTGACTCTGAAGTTTGATCCCTGGACCCAGTGAGCCTGCAGGGTGGAGGAGGAGGTCAGGGTGGAGGAGGGGGTCAGGGTGGAGGAGGAGGTCAGGGTGGAGGAGGGGGTCAGAGTGGAGGAGGAGGTCAGGGTGGAGGAGGGGGTCAGGGTGGAGGAGGGGGTCAGGGTGGAGGAGGAGGTCAGGGTGGAGGAGGAGGTCAGAGTGGAGGAGGAGGTCAGGGTGGAGGAGGGGGTCAGGGTGGAGGAGGAGGTCAGGGTGGAGGAGGAGGTCAGAGTGGAGGAGGGGGTCAGAGTGGAGGAGGGGGTCAGAGTGGAGGAGGAGGTCAGGGTGGAGGAGGGGGTCAGGGTGGAGGAGGGGGTCAGGGTGGCCAGGGATGGCCCTTCCACTTTAACCTGTTTGAGTCCGGCGGCAACTACCACTTCAAGTTCCACCACTAGTACTACATAATACAATGCAAAATATATATATTCTGTCTCTTCACAGTAACCGTCATGCCGTAAGGTGTTCTTTTATCTGGGTTTTAAAGTATTCTTTTATTGCTATCTTGAGTTACCTGGCTTGGCAGAGAGTTCCATGTAGTCATCATTGCTCTATGTGCGTTTCCCAGCCTCTCTTCAGGACCTGGGGACTGTGAAGAGGCCTCTGATTGCATGTCTTCTGTTGTACTGAGTGTCCGACCTGTGTACCAACTGCTTGAACAGACAAGTTTGGTACATTTTAACGCATCAACACCTCAACACAAAGACCAATAGTTGCGATACAGTCAATCTCTCCTCAACGTTGAGCCTGGAGAGACTGACATGCGTACCACTGACATTTGCCCTCTTGTGTACATTTAAGTGCAATACGTACCACTCTGTTCTGGACCAACTGGAATTTTTCACCCGAGTGGTCAAAGACACAAAGTCCTGTATAGGTGTGCTGTTCAGTCCTCCCATCTAGACCCAGGCTGTTCATGCTGTCATTACATTCCTCAAACTACCCATGTTGTTGTTCTTTAGTATGTTGATCTGCTACTTTTGCTTTGTGGTTGTGCCATTTTCTTCCGCCTCATTCTTTCTCGAAGGGCTTGTTTTGGTAGCAGCATAGCATGTTTTGGTTTTTGCTCTGCTAGAAGAGCCTGGGTGCTGGACTGTTTCTCCATTTATTTAATAACGCTAGGCCAAGCTCAAGTCGCATAAAAGCAGATTCAGAATGACACCCAAGCTATTCAAACAGATTACAATCAGAGATGCTTTCAGAATGTTTTATACGAGATGTTTGTTCTCTTCACCACACAAACAATATTAAGTGTCTGTTCTGTTTGTTATATTTCTATCTGCAAAGTTTTCAACGTTCTCCACTGAATATACCCTTGAATCTACTTAATTGACACAACAGGTGTTGTGAAATATTTAGTGACTTAATCCTTCCTGGTTGTGTATCCAATCACCATAGAGAATGATAGATGCCTCTAGTTGCCAAAAGGCAGTTTTAGCATTGGCAGTGCCATTTGAGGACTTAGACCATTTTAATGTAGTCAAATGGGTGGGACTTTCAACTTCGTTGGCTGAACCCTTCCGATGACCTGGTTGGAGTGGAATCAAATCAAAATCAAATCAAATGTTATTGGTCACATTCACATGTTATCAGATGTTAATGTGAGTGTAGGGAAATGCTTGTGCTTCTAGTTCCAACAGTGCAGTAATATCTAACAAGTTATCTAACAATTCCCCAACAACTACCTAATACACACAAATCCAACAAATAATCTAACAATTCCCCAACAACTACCTAATACACACAAATCCAACAAGTTATCTAACAATTCCCCAACAACTACCCAATACACACAAATCCAACAAGTGATCTAACAATTCCCCAACAACTACCTAATACACACAAATCCAACAAGTTATCTAACAATTCCCCAACAACTACCTAATACACACAAATCCAACAAGTTATCTAACAATTCCCCAACAACTACCTAATACACACAAATCCAACAAGTGATCTAACAATTCCCCAACAACTACCTAATACACACAAATCCAACACGTAATCTAACAATTCCCCAACAACTACCTAATACACACAAATCCAACACGTAATCTAACAATTCCCCAACAACTACCTAATACACACAAATCCAACACGTAATCTAACAATTCCCCAACAACTACCTAATACACACAAATCCAACACGTAATCTAACAATTCCCCAACAACTACCTAATACACACAAATCCAACAAGTTATCTAACAATTCCCCAACAACTACCTAATACACACAAATCCAACAAGTGATCTAACAATTCCCCAACAACTACCTAATACACACAAATCCAACAAGTTATCTAACAATTCCCCAACAACTACCTAATACACACAAATCCAACAAGTTATCTAACAATTCCCCAACAACTACCTAATACACACAAATCCAACAAGTGATCTAACAATTCCCCAACAACTACCTAATACACACAAATCTAAAGGGGTGAATGAGAATATGTACGTATATTTTACCTTTTATTTTACTAGGCAAGTCAGTTAAGAACAAATTCTTATTTTCAATGACGGCCTAGGAACAGTGGGTTAACTGCCTTGTTCAGGGGCAGAACGACAGATGTGTACCTTGTCAGCTCGGGGATTCGATCTTGCAACCTTTCGGTTACGAGTCCAACGCTCTAAACACTAGACTACGCTGCCGCCCCGACCCATATGGATGAGCGGCATAGGCAAGGTGCAGTAGTCCAATGCTCTAAACACTAGACTACGCTGCCGCCCCGACCCATATGGATGAGCGGCATAGGCAAGGTGCAGTAGTCCAACGCTCAAAACACTAGACTACGCTGCCGCCCCAACCCATATGGATGAGCGGCATAGGCAAGGTGCAGTAGTCCAACGCTCTAAACACTAGACTACGCTGCCGCCCCAACCCATATGGATGAGCGATGTCCGAGCGGCATAGGCAAGGTGCAGTAGATGGTATAAAACAGTATATACATGTGACATGAGTCATGTAAGATATGTAAACATTACGAAAGTGGCACTGTTTAAAGTGCCTAGTGATCCATCTATTAAAGTGTCATGTTCAACCGGGTCATCAGGAGGGATCAGCCAATCACGAAGGAAAAAAATGTAGTTTGCTCAATGGCTCAGCCCATGCTGTCAAAGACGCTATAATGGCACAGGTACAAAGACGAGACCTCTCTCTTTCTATGCCAATCACACGACCCCTTCCTAGTTGTGTACCCAATCAAAGGGGTGAGAGTGAAGCTTGTCTGTCTTCTTCCTGAAAGAGCCTGCGTTGTTGCGTTCTCCTTCTTTTTTCATTGATTTCAAAGCATGTCTTTTTTGTGGTCTTTTATTTTTCAATTTGCTTTCTTTTTAATAACCTCCATATGTTGTCCACTCGTCATGATGTTATTGAAAATGTATAAGAAAAATGGAGAGCCGCACCCTTGAGGGAGCTCGGATGCAATAATTTATTAACCAATGTTAATAACATAGGTTTCTTTCTATGTTCCAGCATTTCTAGGGAGTCTTTCCAAGCCACCGTGCTTCTACATCTGCATGGCTTGCTCTCTGGCTTAGGTTCGGTTTCTGTGTAAGCAGTTTATGACAACTACTGATGTAAAAAGGGTTTTATAAATATATTTGATTGGATTGTCAATATCAACTATAAGTTGAATTTGAATTCTAAGGATACAGTATAGCTGTAACTGAAAGCTTTGAACGTCACTGACTGCTAAATTACGTGATCATTTAACAAGGTTGTCGTCACATTAAAATGAACTGCCTGGAACGGTTATTTTATGGTTTCTATGGACAGTTTTTTTCATTGCCAAACAGAATGAAATGAAATTCTCGACTGTATTAAAAAATGGAAGTAAACCCTGTTCTCCTTATGTGAATGGTGTGGTTTCTTTATACTGTCATCATGATCTTATTTGGTCCATACGTCTACATTTTTAGGTGCAAAATTTGATGACACACTATTTCTAGCTCTTGTGTTAAAGTTGTCTTTATTGTTGTGCAAATATGAGAACAATCTTGCAGTAATCTGTGGTTGGTCTGTAGTTTTGTGACAGGTAGCCTAGCGGTTAAGAGTGTTGGACCAGTAACCAGAAGGTAGCTGGTTTGAATCCCCAAGCCGACAAGGTGAAAAATCTGTCGATGTGCCCTTGAGCAAGTCACTTAAACCTAATTGCTCCTGTAAGTTGCTCTGGATAAGGGTGTCTGCTAAATTACTTTTCCAGGGAGGCTAGCCCATAACACCTTGCAGCACAACAAAAATTCTAAACAATTCTGAATAGTCCGGCACAGTGGACGCATCATAGTACCATTTAAAACCTAGCAGTAAAACCCAGTAATGGTTCCAATAGTTTTTTTTCTCACCATTTTTGCATCTGGGATTTTAAACTACTTCATATAAGGTCTGTGTTTTGGTGTATGCTTACCCTGGCATGACATTTTAATAACCATCTAATTCTCTCTCGAACAAGGGGAGTTTTATCAGTATATTCGCCTTCAATTTTTTTAAATGCTAATTAGCAACAGAGAAGACCTCAGCAAGACTACAACTTCCTGCAGGAAGCTCCTGCACGTCATCTCTAACCGACACTGTAAGCTACCATTCACCAGCGCGATGAGAGCACTATCATCAGAAATCACGCAATAGGAATCCGACTGTGGGGCACCGCCTGACCCACTAGTTGCTCAGAAGGTTCAAATCAACGTTTCATATCGTGGTGTAGATGTACTGTATTGACAATGGCAAAATAACGCAAGATCACATTTCCAGCTTCGCCGACAACCAGAACTCACTTGCCTGCCATAGGAAGCAAAATGGTCATTCATAAATAATAAGTGAGCATGGCATTTGCAGCTCCTAAATTAATAACATTTCAAATGTAGCTTGCTCTGGCAACTCGTGGCATAGCTGGCTGGCTAGCTTGACTGACATTGCTAGCCCGCGGAAGCATTGCAGGTCGACATTGGTGCGTTCATTGCTAGGCTGCGGTTTCATTGCTAGCCCGTGGGTGTGTTGCTGGTCAACACGAGTGTGTTCCAGGTGGACATGATTGCTTCTTAATTTATGGGTGTATTACAACACTTGGATAGTTAACATAACAGATTTGCATAATTGTTTCAGATGATTTGATGATTTAATGGTCTCTACTTTAAAACAATTTTTACAAATCCCAAATCAATATTTCAAGGCTGACCAACTCTGTTCCTGGAGAGCTACTATCCTGTAAGTTTTAGCTCCAAACCCAGTAGTAACTAACGTGATGCAGTTAGTTAGGTGCGCTAGATAAGGGTTTGAACAAAAACCTACACTCCCATTCAAACCCAAAATCCTATACTTTGTAGTGGAAATTCTAACCAGAAAGGAAGCGACTGTAGATTCTTCAGACAACTTTTTATTAAAAATCTGGAGCAGTGAACAATCCACTCAACATTGCAGCGTACAAGAGTTGGGTCTCAGCTTTTATAACCTTTGTCTACGTGGCAGTTTAGCAGATGTGTGAGATCATGATGGGAACATAGCATACAAACAATTGATAACGGCAGTTGTGTTACTCCTTTCTACTGGTAGAATTGTTACTGCTGCTCAAGCTAGCCTCTGTTCTCTTCATATCTCCACACAGCTGTGCCCTTGAAAGACATGAAAAGAACAGGATGGACCAGAAACAGGTCACTCTCAGACAGCCCTTAGTCACATGGCCAAAGACAAAGTTACTCTCAAACAAGAGAGGAAAAACACTGGCTTCTTACATGAAAGAAGCAGACAGTGGAAATGTACAGGTTTAAGGCTTATACAGCGCATGTGCATAAGAGTTTGTCATTTTCCCCATCAAATTCCTCCCTTTTGAGACTAATTTCAAACTAATACAAAATGACAAGTAAGCATGTAAGTAATAATTCATAATGTAAGCCAATTATGTCATAATCTAAGCAAAACTTCAACCAAGCAAAATATAAAGCATTGTAGGCTCTCTTACACCAGTACATTATCTTTGTAAATGGCTTCCGTTGAGCCACTGAGTTTTTTTTCCTTCATGGTGCAAAACATTTAAGGGAATCATTTAAACAGTTATAAATCATTTAAACAGTTACACAGGAGTACACTCCTTGGCTGTACAAAGAGGACAATCATCACGTTGACCCTGTCCACACTGCCAGAGTTCAGCATAGACCTACTGCTTCTTCTAGAATTGGGGCGGCTATTGTTTGCTAGACACCCGTCCTGAGCCTGACTGTTGGCTCGAGCTGGAGCGGGTGTTACTTATGTCCACCGTGAGACTATGCTGGTGTTTTATACTTCAGTTGCATTGTGGCCACTTCTCCCGGGGCCCATACAACAGCAGCAATGAGAAGTCTGACCACGAAAGCAAAAAAACATGATGCGTAGTCTGGTCTTGGTCCTCCCATGGCCACTGGGGTCGCCTATGACGATCCATCAGCTGGTATATCTTTGTCTGGATTGTGGAGCACCATCCTGCAGTAGCTGGTGTGAACCCACGTAGACCTCTGCAACCTTCATCTCTGTCTGGGTTGTCAGGAGCACCTGGAATAGACCAGTCCGGCGCTGTTGGTGCAAAGTCTTACTGCAATCTTGTATTATGCCCCAGAAAGCATTTCTTAGCTGATTATGGCCCACTTCTCAAATGAAGTCTGATATGTATACTGATCCATATATAAAGACTGGATTAGATAGGTCTTAACAAGTGTCATTCTGGTTTCAGGACAAAGAAGATTGTACATTTTTCCTGATTAGAGGTTTTGAAAGCATTATTTACCAGGGAATGACCAGGAGAGGGTCGCCTCTGCTGGCCGAGGCAGCCACCAGAACTGGACTGTCAGAGAGTGCTGTGGAGGTGAGGGTCATTAATGTTCTGTTTTTTATTCTGTGAACATAAGAAAGGGTTATCTCTTTTTGCAATATCTCGCTGGGTTCTGGGCAAAACATTTAGCTTAGAAATACGTAGGAAACTTCCTATGGCCTTACTGATGATTCACCTTTTAGATAAGACATTCATTGAACGCATCCTAACCTTCTGCTTCCTTGGGTGGTATGGTTCGGCAGTGTCATGTCTCAAAGCATCCCATCACTCTACAAATCAAGAACCATACATAAATCCAGACAATTTTACTAAGACACACCCACAATACGACCAGTACCAACTGCTGCTGTCAGGTCGACGGTTCAAACCCCCACTGTAGAACAAACAGGGCACACAAGTCACTTATATCAACGAGCATCAGGTTCCTAAATACAGGAAGACTAAACTGTAACCCACCACCTACAGTATACCTCTTATCTATTTGTCTGTCTGTCCTTGTGAAGTATGTCCTGTGATATATATGTTGTATTTAAGTGAAGTGTTGAATGTTCTGTGATGTTGCATGTGTGCCATTATTCCCAAACAAACAGGTATGGGGGTGCGGGGGGGGGGGGGGGGGTGACACAGCATTTCTTGCCCAGAGGACCCCAAACCACTCAGCCCCTACTCTGGAAGGGGAAAGGAATTTATTGGGGGATCTGATCGCCATGTTCTGTACACTTTTCTTGTACACATTTTTTTATTTACTTTGGTAACACTCGACCTCAAGCATACAGATGTAGGAACTTACTTTGATCCCCCTGTTTCAGGACAACTTTTCTGCAATGCGGGACATTTTTAACTTGTAGTATATTTGAGGTTTAATAAGGCTTCTGAAATTTCAGATTTGATTTTCCCTTAAGAAAAATATATCAACCCCTGACAATGTATTATAATCCACATAACAATTCACATTTCCTGTTACTGCAGGATTATTTTCCTGCTGTAGCAAACTGACTCAAAGTAAGATCTGTAATAACCTTTAAACACACTCATACAGTACTGGGCCTTTTTTATTGTTACATCTAGGAAAACCTGCAGCTTCACAGTCAAAGATCAAGGGGTTTGACAAGGCTAGGGTGCAAGGAGTACAAGCCTTATTCAACCAGAAGTCTAGTATGTATCATTGTATTTGGAATGTACTGTATATCTGTGATTCAACAATTAAATAACAGTCCTGCACTGCTTTTAAGCAAGCTTAAAAAATGTAACCACTAATATTCACAGACAGAGTTCCTGGTACAAGGGCTGACATTTGATTTATTTCAATTAGCTCAAAACAGATAACTAGTAAAACAAATTGTATAGTGTATACCAAAAGTATAGTGTCTAGTTTAGATATATACAGTTTACAAAGCATTATGAACACCTGGGCCCAGATTCACAAACGTTTTTAAGCAAAAACAAACAATTTCTTTAGAAAAAAAATGAGTTCATAAGAACAGCAATTCCTCAACAATATCTTAAGATTCAATGATTTCCTTACAAACTTCTCCAATGTCTTCTTACGAATCTTCTTAAGATGTTTGTTGCTTGGCAACCGATTTAGCTAGCTATCTAGCTAGCAATGGTAATCATGTTGGCATATTTCTTAGTGAGATTACTGTTCTTGGGTTTAAAATAATCAATACTGAAACTTTCAGATGGAGTTCGTGTGAATTAAACAGGTTCAACTGCTTTCATTATCTTTTTCTCTCACTGCCCTGAGTTTAAGAAAAGGGCTTAACCATCTTGGAATTAAGAACATTTCCAATGAAATTTGATTATGGAAAAATTAAGTTCTCTTAACTTTTTGCTTAAGGAGAAACATAATAAATAGCACAAGAAAATGTCCAAGAACCTTTTTGAGGAATAGCAGCTTTACTTAACTTTCTTCTTAAGTCTAAAGTTGAGGAAAAAATGTCAGTTAAGAAGAAATGTCTTCTTAAGAAGGTTTTGTGAACCTGGGCCCTGCCACACTGCTACATTTAATCCATTTAAATCCTTTGGAGTCCCAGGAAAAGCCAGACTACAAAGCCTGTTGGACACTTATTTTGACTTATTTTATTTAGCCTACTAACAGCCTATTGGAGGAGAGATGCATGCTTCCTCTTACTTCAAGGCAACTGGGAACTCTGAAAAAAACAAGCTCCGGCTGGGAAAAAAACTCAGAATTCCAAGACAGGAACTCGGACCTCTATCTTGAGCTCCGACATGAAGATCACGGATGTCATGATTCAACCTTGTACCCCCCCACCAGCTATCTTGAAAGCTCCATATATCCAGAGAATTCCAGAATTTGATGACAAAATCTTCCCACAAGAAAGACCGCCGTGCCACCTTCCTGTTCAAGAGAGCACAGCACAACAAGGTGAGTCCAAACATGTATTGTATGCGGCTGCATAAATTATGTAATATGCCAGGGAGATAGTATTACTTTCTTAGCTACAGTATACATAAGTGAATGTTGTGAAGTAAGCTGTTAGTAGCCCATGTGCCTCAACCTAATCATTTGGTCCCTTTCCCCCTTATAACTTAGCCTATTGTTCTGACTTAATAGACTAATAGTGAAAACATAAAAACTATGAAATAACACATGGAATCATATAGTAACTTTAAAAAAGTGTTAAACAAATCTAAACATAATTTATGTTTGAGATTCTTCAAAGTAGCCTTGACGACAGCTTTGCACACTCTTGGCATTCTCACAAACAGCTCCGTGAGGTAGTCACCTGGAATGCATTTCAATTCACAGTTGTGCCTTCTTAAAAGTTAATTTGTGGAATTTCTTTCCTTAATGCGTTCGAGGCAATCAGTTGTGTTGTGACAAGGTAGGGCTGGTATACAGAATATAGCCCTATTTGGTAAAAGACCAAGTCCATATTATGGCAAGAACAGCTCAAATAAGCAAAGAGAAACAACAGTCCATCATTACTTTAAGACATGAAGGTCAGTCAACCCAGAACATTTCAAGAACTTTGAAAGTGTCTTCAAGTGTAGTCACAAAAACCATCAAACGCTGTGATGAAACTGTCTCTCATGAGGACTGCCACAGGAAAGGAAGACCCAGATTTGCCTCTTCTGCAGAGGATAAGTTCATTTGAATTACCATTACTCAGAAATTGCAGCCCAAATACATCCTTCACAGAGTTCAAGTAACATACATCTCAACATGAATCAGGCCTTCATGGTCGAATTGCTGCAAAGAAACCACTACTAAAGTGGTTGAGTCCAAATGTGAGATTTTTGGTTCCAACCGCCGTGTCAAATAGGGTCCACAAATACGGGGACTTTACAATAGCTCTGAGGTCAGGTCTAGGGTTGAATGGCGGAAACCCAGTTACTGAGATTTACCAGGATTTACCTCTCAAAATCCCTCCCTTTTCCCGGGATAAATAACTTACGAGAAACCGGCAAATGATAGTAAATTATTTATATGAACAGCATGGCATGAAATGGAACTGTGAAATGATATGCCATGTCTAAATCTGGCTTCTCCACGGTATCTGCATGATGAATCATCAACGAACTGTGAAATTATATGCCATGTCTAAATCTGGCTTCTCCACGGTATCTGCATGATGAATCATCAACGAACTGTGAAATGATATGCCATGTCTAAATCTGGCTTCTCCACGGTATTTACATGATGAATCATCAACGAACTGTGAAATGATATGCCATGTCTAAATCTGTCTTCTCCACGGTATCTGCATGATGAATCATCAACGAACTGTGAAATGATATGCCATGTCTAAATCTGTCTTCTCCACGGTATCTGCATGATGAATCATCAACGAACTGTGAAATGATATGCCATGTCTAAATCTGTCTTCTCCACGGTATCTGCATGATGAATCATCAACGAACTGTGAAATGATATGCCATGTCTAAATCTGTCTTCTCCACGGTATCTGCATGATGAATCATCAACGAACTGTGAAATTATATGCCATGTCTAAATCTGTCTTCTCCACGGTATCTGCATGATGAATCATCAACAAACTGTGAAATGATATGCAATGTCTAAATATGTCTTCTCCACGGTATCTGCATGATGAATCATCAACGCTCAGGGTGAGGACAGACCATCTCAGTATGGAGCGCAGTTCACAATGCATGTAGACCTATCATCTCATCATGGTCACTTTTTTTCTTGTGACAGACAGGTAGGCCTACATTTGCTGAAGCATAGCCTATGCTACGGTAACAGGGGTGGAGGAGAAAAGAGATACTAGGTGGTTTGGTGCCCCCTTCTGGCTTAATACCTACACAATAGCCAGCAGGGTTTAACCTTTAACTCCAGTGAGTGGCTAAATCAGTGTTTCTTGGAAGTTTTAAACAAATCTATTTTGAAACAAAAGTATACACCTCACACACGTGGTTAATGGGCTTAAAAAGAAGACAGCTGTAGCACATCAAATATAGAGTTCAAATTCTGAGTTTGCATCCCAATATTATACTTTATGTACATCACAGCGTATTTCATAACTAGCGAGGACAATGAATGGATAATCTCATCAACGCTAAGGGTGGGGACAGATAGCACATTTCATACCGAGCGAGCACAATGAATGGATAATCTCATCAACTGGTAACTTTTTGTTGTTGTCACAAGTAAATTTGCTGCAGCATGGCCTATTCTACAGTAAAAGGGAATACTATGTTTGAAAGCACATCTAATTTACACATCTCCATCTGGCTTTCAGGGGTCACCTTATTTTTTTTATGTAAAGATTATTTATTTTTTAATTGCAGCTGCAGAGTTTAAAAAGTGCCTCTCACTCAAATGTTGTTGCTTTAAATCAAGTGTGCATGTGACCACTCTGTCTTTCTCCCTCCCCATCAATTCCATCCAAAATAGATCATCCTGTTCATAGATATACAATATTTAGTATCAGTCAAAAGTTTGGACACACCTAGTAATTTTTTTATTTTTATTGTACCTTTATTTAACTTGGGAAGTGTGTTAAGAACAAATTCGTATTTTGAATGAGGGCCTAGGAACAGTGGGTTAACTGCCTTGTTTTTACCTTGTCAGTTTAGGGATTCAATATTGCAACCTTTCGGGTTCTAGTTCAAAGCCCCGTCAAGGTTGTTATTTTATTTGTACTATTTTCGACATCTTAGAATAATAGTGAAGACATAAAAACTATTAAACAACACATATGGAATCATGTAGTAACTAAAAAAGTGTTAAACAAATCAAAATATATTTTACATTTTAGATTCTTCAAAGTAGCCGCCCTTTGCCTTAATGACAGCTTTGCGCACTCTTGGCATTCTCTCAACCAGCTTCACCTGGAATGCTTCTCTAACAGTCTTGAAGGAGTTCCCACATATGCTGAGCACTTGTTGGCTGTTTTTCCATCAATCTGCGGTCCAACTCATCCCAAACCATCTCAATTGCGTTGAGGTCAGGTGATTGTGGAGGCCAGGTCATCTGATGCAGCACTCCATCACCCTCCCTCTTGGTCAAATAGCCCTTACACAGCATGGAGGTGTGTTGGGTCATTGTCCTGTTGAAAAACAAATGATAGTCCCACTAAGCGCAAACCAGATGGGATGGCGTATCGCTGCAGAATGCTGTGGTAGCCATGTTGGTTAAGTGTGCCTTGAATTCTAAATAAATCACTGACAGTGTCACCAGCAAAGCACCATCACACCTCCTCCTCCATGCTTCACGGTGGGAACCACACACGCGGACATCATCCGTTCACCTACTCTGTGTCTCAGAAAGACATGGCGGTTGGAACCAAAAATCTCCAATTTGGACTCATCAGACCAAAGGGCAGATTTCCATTGGTTTAATGTCCATTGCTTGTGTTTCTTGGCCCAAGCAAGTCTCTTCTTCTTATTGGTGTCCTTCAGTAGTGGTTGCTTTGAGCAATTGGGCATGAAGAAAAAATGAAAGACATTCTCCAAATTAACTTTTAACAAGGCACACCTGTTAATTGAAATGCATTCCAGGTGACTACCTCATGAAGCTGGTGGAGAGAATGCCGTCATCAAGGCAAAGGTTGACTTTATTGAAGAATCTCTCTTTGGTTACTACATGATTCCATACGTGTTATTTCATAGTTTGGATGTCGTCACTATTATTCTACACTGTATAAATAGTCAAAATAAAGAAAAACCCTGAATGAGTAGGTGTGTTCCAACTTTTGACTGTTACTATAGATATATAGCTACAGTATATATGATGTCCTAGCTTACCTCTTTTAGGTAATACATTCAATGCAGTATTAGCCTGATATTTAGCAAATGAATGATGGGTTAATATGCATAAGCTTCAAACTTAGCCTCTGTCTTCACTGTTGCGCAATAGACGCCTGCTCTCCACTGGCTTCTCTCCTTAGCTCTTGTGGAGTCCCAGGAAAAGCTACACTAGAATAGCTTGGACTTTTTTATTCTTCCTGCATTTCTTATACTAATAGGACGAGGGAAGCAATCCTGCTCTTGTGTTAAATAGAGCAGCCAAAGAGCTGGCGGGGAGTTTGAAAGAAGAGACCACGCGATGGCGATAGGCTATAGCAGTTATTTAGTCCGACCCATAATGATTCATTCTCGTTGAATAGAAGTGAAAGCCGTCTATATCTAATTTAGTCCTATATTATTCAAGCATGTCATTACAATGATGAAGATTAGATGTGGAAGGCTACCCAAAACATTTGATCCAAGTTAAACAATTTAAATTGCAATGCTACCAATTACTAATTGAATGTATGTAAACTTCTGACCCACAGGGAATGTGGTGAAAGAAGTAAAAGCTGAAATAAATCATGAAATAAATCATTCTCTGTACTATTATTCTCACATTTCACATTCTTTAAATAAAGTGGTGACCCACACTGTCCTAAAACAGAGAATTTTTACTGTGATTAAATGTCAGGAATTGTGTCAGAAAAACTGAGTTTAAATGTATTTGGCTAAGGTGTATGTAAACTTCCGACTTCAATTGTAATTGTGGAGAGCAAGGAAGGAATGAAGGAGGTAATATACACGTCGCACAACATTAGGGGAAATATTATGAAAGGTATGCTAATAACATTAGGGGAAATATGATGAAAGGTATGCTAATAACATTAGGGGAAATATGATGAAAGGTATGCTAATAACATTAGGGGAAATATGATGAAAGGTATGCTAATAACATTAGGGGAAATATTATGAAAGGCATGCTAATAACATTAGGGGAAATATTATGAAAGGCATGCTAATAACATTAGGGGAAATATGATGAAAGGTATGCTAATAACATTAGGGGAAATATTATGAAAGGCATGCTAATAACATTAGGGGAAATATTATGAAAGGCATGCTAATAACATTAGGGGAAATATGATGAAAGGTATGCTAATAACATTAGGGGAAATATTATGAAAGGCATGCTAATAACATTAGGGGAAATATGATGAAAGGTATGCTAATAACATTAGGGGAAATATGATGAAAGGTATGCTAATAACATTAGGGGAAATATTATGAAAGGCATGCTAATAACATTAGGGGAAATATTATGAAAGGCATGCTAATAACATTAGGGGAAATATTATGAAAGGCATGCTAATAACATTAGGGGAAATATTATGAAAGGCATGCTAATAACATTAGGGGAAATATTATGAAAGGCATGCTAATAACATTAGGGGAAATATGATGAAAGGCATGCTAATAACATTAGGGGAAATATTATGAAAGGCATGCTAATAACATTAGGGGAAATATTATGAAAGGCATGCTAATAACATTAGGGGAAATATGATGAAAGGCATGCTAATAACATTAGGGGAAATATTATGAAAGGCATGCTAATAACATTAGGGGAAATATGATGAAAGGTAGACTAATAACATTAGGGGAAATATGATGAAAGGTATGCTAATAATATTAGGGGAAATATTATGAAAGGCATGCTAATAACATTAGGGGAAATATGATGAAAGGTAGACTAATGTATCAGCCTACTAATTATAAAATGTAAAATATGCCCTATTATATATGTTTTAAAATATAAATGGTAGGTTGTGTCCTGCACCAGCATCACATCTTCTCTCCCAGCTTCATAGTTTGAACGAGGTGCGTAATTCCAGTCCATATACAATTACACTGTAATACAGCTCCCAGTCAAAAATATTACTGGAGCTTGTTTCATTTATTTACCCAAGAGAGAATAATTGTATGTTTTTCTTTGGTGCCGTAACCTATGATGCTGTATGTATTGGATAATGGCACAATCATTTGGGCTTTTTTTGGATTGGGCTCATAAAATATCTTTAATGTAGGGCTCATAAAATGTCTAATGTAGGGCTCATTTGGCTCAGGTAGCATCGGGCTTGAATGTTAATTCTGATCAGTTGAAATGAAATCCAGCGATATTTATATGCTTTGTATGCTTTAGAATTACAGTTACGGTTTTGGTGGGAAATAACAGGTTACACAGGAAAAAGAGTGATTTATTCTCAGGATGGAACATTTTGTAAAACACCAGGAAAACATGACATAAAAAATAAAAGCAGCTCCATGACACAAGAAAATGAAAAGTTGAGTCCAACCAGTTACAAAAAAAAAAGATTGTTTTAATTGATGTCATCACATGTCTCATGTATAATCATTTACAGAACACACTAAAGTCTTCTTAGATTCCATTTTTTTCACAAATGTGGGTATTTTTTGAAACTTCCCCCCCCCCCCCACCTTTTTTGCTTCATCGCACTATTTACATTTTGAGAAGGTTGACTGAGATCCAGAGATGGTTATTACTGAGTGTTGGTCGGTGATGGGATGGAGGGATGGGGACAGTGCGTGTGTGTAGCCTATGATACTGTTTGTCCTCTCAACTAGGTTTTCAAAATTCCAGTAACTTTCACAAAATGTCAAAGTTTTCCAGAAATCCTACTAACAATTCACTCTCTCACAACCCGACTCAAACATAATTTTTTAACTGACACTCTCTCTAGGTACTGAGCATTGGTTGGGGGGGGGTTGTTTGTGTCTGTGAGTGCGTGTGTGTGTGTGTGTGTGTGTGTGTGTGTGTGTGTGCGTGTGTGCGTGCGTGTGTGTATAGGAGGGGTGGGGGTTATATGTGTTTGAAGTTAGGGGTTAGTGGGGTTGCTAGTGTGGAATTTATTCAAAGGCAGGTTGCAGGGCTGCGAACTACACAAACGACAATGCACCTTTTAAAAGACAATTTCACAGTTGTTCACGGAGATCACATTCATGGTATACACCCGCGGATTTCAGCTCAATCGTAAATTACCTTTAAAAGTCAAGTGCAATGTGCTTGTTGCTAACAGCTTTGATTGAATGTTGGCCTGGCTGTGTATGTAAGGCAGTAAGGCTATTGTGTAGGGGTGTGGCGGTGTATGTGGATAGTGGAATTGTGTGTGTGGGCTGTTACAGAGTGTTGTCGTGGTGTATGTGTGTGTGTGTGTGTGTGTGAAGGATGTGTGTGTATTAGGCTGTGCCGTTGGTGTACTTGGACAGTTTATTCTCAAGGTCACAGATTCTCTTCTCCTGAGACAGAACTGTTGCCTTGAGATTCTGAACTTCTTCCAACAACCGCTCTACCAACTGAGGCTGGAGAGAGGGAAGGAGGGAGAGGTAGGGAAGGAGGGAGGGGTAAGGGAGGGGCAGAGTGGGGAAAGAGGAAGGTAGGAAGGGTAGGAAGGGAAAGAAGGAAGGGGAGAAAAAGGTAGGAGAAGGAAAGGAAGGAAGAAACAAGGAAAAAGAGGAAAGATAGGTCAGGAACAGGCAGCTACAGGAAGAAAAATGGAAAACAACAGGAAAACAGGCAGGTAGAGGAAAACAACATGCAGCTACAGGAAAACAACAGAAACAACGTGCAGCTACAGGAAAACAACAGAAAACAACATGCAGCTACAGGAAAACAACATGCAGCTACAGGAAAACAACATGCAGCTACAGGAAAACAACAGGAAAACAACATGCAGCTACAGGAAAACAACATGCAGCTACAGGAAAACAACATGCAGCTACAGGAAAACAACAGGAAAACAACAAGCAGCTATAGGAAAACAACATGCAGCTACAGGAAAACAACAGGAAAACAACATGCAGCTATAGGAAAACAACATGCAGCTACAGGAAAACAACAGGAAAACAACATGCAGCTATAGGAAAACAACATGCAGCTACAGGAAAACAACATGCAGCTACAGGAAAACAACAGGAAAACAACATGCAGCTACAGGAAAACAACATGCAGCTACAGGAAAACAACAGAAACAACGTGCAGCTACAGGAAAACAACATGCAGCTACAGGAAAACAACATGCAACTACAGGAAAACAACAGGAAAACAATAAAGCAGCTACAGGAAAACAACAAGCAGCTACAGGAAAACAACATGCAGTTACAGAAAAACAACAAGCAGCTACAGGAAAACAACAGGAAAACAACATGCAGCTACAGGAAAACAACATGCAGCTACAGGAAAACAACAGGAAAACAACATGCAGCTATAGGAAAACAACATGCAGCTACAGGAAAACAACATGCAGCTATAGGAAAACAACATGCAGCTACAGGAAAACAACAGGAAAACAACAGGAAAACAACATGCAGCTACAGGAAAACAACAGGAAAACAACATGCAGCTACAGGAAAACAACATGCAGCTACAGGAAAACAACAGGAAAACAACAGGAAAACAACATGCAGCTACAGGAAAACAACAGGAAAACAACATGCAGCTACAGGAAAACAACATGCAGCTACAGGAAAACAACAGGAAAACATCAGGCAGCTACAGGAAAACAACAGGAAAACATCAGGCAGCTACAGGAAAACATGCAGCTACAGGAAAACAACATGGAGCTATAGGAAAACAACAGGAAAACAACATGCAGCTACAGGAAAACAACAGGAAAGCAACATGCAGCTACAGGAAAACAACAGGAAAACAACATGCAGCTACAGGAAAACAACAGGAAAGCAACAGGCAGCTACAGGAAAACAACATGCAGCTACAGGAAAACAACAGGAAAATAACATGCAGCTATAGGAAAACAACATGCAGCTATAGGACAACAACAGGAAAACAACATGCAGCTACAGGAAAACAACATGCAGCTACAGGAAAACAACAGGAAAACAACATGCAGCTACAGGAAAAAAACATGCAGCTACAGGAAAACAACATGCAGCTATAGGAAAACAACAGGAAAACAACAGGAAAACAACAAGCAGCTACAGGAAAACAACAAGCAGCTACAGGAAAACAACAAGCAGCTACAGGAAAACAACAAGCAGCTACAGGAAAACAACATGCAGCTACAGAAAAACAACACGCAGCTACAGGAAAACAACATGCAGCTACAGGAAAACAACAGGAAAACAACATGCAGCTATAGGAAAACAACATGCAGCTACAGGAAAACAACAGGAAAACAACATGCAGCTATAGGAAAACAACATGCAGCTACAGGAAAACAACAGGAAAACAACATGCAGCTACAGGAAAACAACAGGAAAACAACATGCATTACAGGAAAACAACATGCAGCTACAGGAAAACAACATGCAGCTACAGGAAAACAACAGGAAAACAACATGCAGCTACAGGAAAACAACAGGAAAACATCAGGCAGCTACATGAAAACAACAGGAAAACATCAGGCAGCTACAGGAAAACATCAGGCAGCCACAGGAAAACATGCAGCTACAGGAAAACAACATGGAGCTATAGGAAAACAACAGGAAAACAACATGTAGCTACAGGAAAACAACAGGAAAACAACATGCAGCTACAGGAAAACAACAGGAAAACAACATGCAGCTACAGGAAAACAACAGGAAAGCAACAGGCAGCTACAGGAAAACAACATGCAGCTACAGGAAAACAACAGGAAAACAACATGCAGCTACAGGAAAACAACAGGAAAGCAACAGGCAGCTACAGGAAAACAACATGCAGCTACAGGAAAACAACAGGAAAACAACATGCAGCTACAGGAACAGGAAAGCAACAGGCAGCTACAGGAAAACAACATGCAGCTACAGGAAAACAACATGCAGCTACAGGAAAACAACATGCAGCTACAGGAAAACAACAGGAAAACAACATGCAGCTATAGGAAAACAACATGCAGCTACAGGAAAACAACAGGAAAAAAAACATGCAGCTATAGGAAAACAACATGCAGCTACAGGAAAACAACAGGAAAACAACATGCAGCTACAGGAAAACAACAGGAAAACAACAGGAAAACAACATGCAGCTACAGGAAAACAACAGGAAAACAACATGCAGCTACAGGAAAACACCATGCAGCTACAGGAAAACAACAGGAAAACATCAGGCAGCTACATGCAAACAATAGGAAAACATCAGGCAGCTACAGGAAAACATCAGGCAGCTACAGGAAAACATCAGGCAGCTACAGGAAAACAACATGGATCTATAGGAAAACAACAGGAAAACAACATGCAGCTACAGGAAAACAACAGGAAAACAACATGCAGCTACAGGAAAACAACAGGAAAACAACATGCAGCTACAGGAAAACAACAGGAAAGCATCAGACAGCTACAGGAAAACAACATGCAGCTACAGGAAAACAACAGGAAAACAACATGCAGCTACAGGAAAACAACATGCAGCTACAGGAAAACAACATGCAGCTATAGGAAAACAACATGCAGCTACAGGAAAACAACATGCAGCTACAGGAAAACAACATGCAGCTATAGGAAAACAACATGCAGCTACAGGAAAACAACATGCAGCTACAGGAAAACAACAGGAAAACAACATGCATCTACAGGAAAACAACATGCAGCTACAGGAAAACACCATGCAGCTACAGGAAAACAACAGGAAAACATCAGGCAGCTACAGGAAAACAACAGGAAAACATCAGGCAGCTACAGGAAAACATCAGGCAGCTACAGATAAACATGCAGCTACAGGAAAACAACATGGAGCTATAGGAAAACAACAGGAAAACAACATGCAGCTACAGGAAAACAACAGGAAAACAACATGCAGCTACAGGAAAACAACAGGAAAGCAACAGGCAGCTACAGGAAAACAACATGCAGCTACAGGAAAACAACAGGAAAACAACATGCAGCTACAGGAAAACAACATGCAGCTACAGGAAAACAACATGCAGCTATTGGAAAACAACATGCAGCTATAGGAAAACAACATGCAGCTACAGGAAAACAACAGGAAAACAACATGCAGCTACAGGAAAACAACAGGAAAGCAACAGGCAGCTACAGGAAAACAACATGCAGCTACAGGAAAACAACAGGAAAGCAACAGGCATCTACAGGAAAACAACATGCAGCTATAGGAAAACAACATGCAGCTACAGGAAAACAACATGCAGCTACAGGAAAACAACAGGAAAACAACATGCAGCTACAGGAACAGGAAAGCAACAGGCAGCTACAGGAAAACAACATGCAGCTACAGGAAAACAACATGCAGCTACAGGAAAACAACATGCAGCTACAGGAAAACAACATGCAGCTATAGGAAAACAACATGCAGCTACAGGAAAACAACATGCAGCTATAGGAAAACAACAGGAAAACAACATGCAGCTACAGGAAAACAACAGGAAAACAACATGCAGCTACAGGAAAACAACATGCAGCTACAGGAAAACAACAGGAAAACAACATGCAGCTACAGGAAAACAACAGGAAAATAACATGCAGCTACAGGAAAACAACAGGAAAATAACAGTAGTCAGAATTTCTAAAGATCAGAATAAGGCCTAATGAGAGCGAGAAAAAGGAGAAATTAGAGAGGGAGAGGAGACATTGGAGAATGAGGGTTGATAAAGGGATGATTATATACATAGTGACTCACAGGCAGGTTGGTGGTTAGGGACAGACAGACAGACAGACAGACAGACAGACAGACAGACAGACAGAGTGTGACTCACAGGCAGGTTGGCTGAGCCGTCGCAGGAGGACATGCTGCGTCTGGTGGTGGGTCTGGAGTCCAGAACGTTCTTCTTGGCCACTTTGAGCTCGCGGCTCTTAGGGGGAACGTAGCCATCTCTCAAGGACTGGAGGGTGGGGTCCTCGTCTCGCCCCTCCAGCCACTCCTCTGGCTCCAGAGCCGGGTCTGAACCCGCCGTGTCAGGATACAGGTCATCCTGAAACAGGTCTGACTGGAGGGAGGAGGAGAGGGTGGAGGGGGAGAGAGAGGGAAGGTAAGGAAGGAGGTGGAGAGAGAAGGATGGTAAGGATGGAGGGGGAGAGAGAGGGAGGAGAGAGAGGGTGGAGGGGGAGGGGGAGAGAGAGGGAAGGTAAGGATGGAGGGGGAGAGAGAGGGAAGGTAAGGATGGAGGGGGAGAGAGAGGGAAGGTAAGGATGGAGGGGGAGAGAGAGGGAGGTAAGGATGGAGGGGGAGAGAGAGAGAGGGAGGTAAGGATGGAGGGGGGAGAGAGAGAGGGAGAGCGAGGGAGGAGGGAGAGGGAGGGAAGGGAGAGATGGAGGATGGGGAGAGAGAGGGAGGAGGAGGGTAGGGGTAGGAAGGGGTGAGAGAGAGTGATGTGGAGGAGAGGGGGAAGAGAGGGAGGGAAAGTTTTAACAAGCTGTAAATATAGGGAGGGGAGAGAGGGAGATGAGGAGAGGGAAAAAGATTACCTTTCTAGGTACTGTCATGGCGATGGGCTCACACTTCTTGTCATGAAGCTTATATAACCTGGAGAACAGGGTTGGAGTCAGAGAACAGCCACAACAAACACTCCCATATTACCCTGCTCAGCTAAGCCTACGCATTTTTGTATTTATTATGGATCTCCATTCGTTCTTGCCAAGGCAGCAGCTACTCTTCCTGGGGTTTATTATGGATCCCCATTCATTCCTGCCAAGACAGCAGCTACTCTTCCTGGGGTTTATTATGGATCTCCATTCGTTCTTTCCAAGGCAGCAGCTACTCTTCCTGGGGTTTATTATGGATCTCCATTTGTTCTTGCCAAGACAGCAGCTACTCTTCCTGGGGTTTATTATGGATCTCCATTCGTTCTTGCCAAGACAGCAGCTACTCTTCCTGGGGTTTATTATGGATCTCCATTCGTTCTTGCCAAGACAGCAGCTACTCTTCCTGGGGTTTATTATGGATCCCCATTCATTCCTGCCAAGACAGCAGCTACTCTTCCTGGGGTTTATTATGGATCTCCATTCGTTCTTGCCAAGACAGCAGCTACTCTTCCTGGGGTTTATTATGGATCTCCATTCGTTCTTGCCAAGACAGCAGCTACTCTTCCTGGGGTTTATTATGGATCTCCATTTGTTCTTGCCAAGACAGAAGCTACTCTTCCTGGGGTTTATTATGGATCTCCATTCGTTCTTGCCAAGACAGCAGCTACTCTTCCTGGGGTTTATTATGGATCTCCATTCGTTCTTGCCAAGACAGCAGCTACTCTTCCTGGGGTCCAGTAAAATTAAGGCAGTTATACAATTAATTACAGTATATGAGAATATATCACTATTTTTGCCAAAAGAATTCAAGACTGTTATTATTTCCCTTCAATAAAATGCATTCAAAACTACTTTCTGCACATTTCTGCTACTTTCTTAGGCTATACAAGTAGTATCTCTGGCTTAAAAAAATGTATGTTTACACCTATGCAGTACATTTAACAATAATAACAATAAACCTCTACCTTAGTAAAGAAAACAATTATGACAGTATACCTCTCTGTTGATATCACATACATTATCAAGCATTTCACACATTATCCAGATACTGACTGTTAGCACTTCGTGGTCTATAACAGCTTCCCACACGAATGAGCTTTAGGTGAGACAGATGAACCTGTAGCCATATTACTTCAACAGTATTTAACATGAGATCCTCTAAGCTTTACAGGAATGTGGTTCTGAATATAAACAGTAACACCTCCACTTTTGGCATTTCTGTCTTTTCTGTAGATGTTATAACCGTGTATTGCTACCACTGTATCATCAAAGGTATTGTCTAAGTGAGTGTCCGAGATAGAATATGAATGTCATCTAGCAAATGATTGATTTCATGAACCTTGCTTCTTAAGATACGTATGTTAACGTGGGCTATTTTGACCACTTTTCTTCTGAGATGCTTGATTGTTTTCATTGCTTTGCTGGGAAGCTTATCAGAAGTAGATACAGTGCCTTGCGAAAGTATTCGGCCCCATTGAACTTTGCGACCTTTTGCCACATTTCAGGCTTCAAACATAAAGATATAAAACTGTATTTTTTTGTGAAGAATCAACAACAAGTGGGACACAATCATGAAGTGGAACGACATTTATTGGATATTTCAAACTTTTTTAACAAATCAAAAACTGAAAAATTGGGCGTGCAAAATTATTCAGCCCCTTTACTTTCAGTGCAGCAAACTCTCTCCAGAAGTTCAGTGAGGATCTCTGAATGATCCAATGTTTACCTAAATGACTAATGATGATAAATACAATCCACCTGTGTGTAATCAAGTCTCCGTATAAATGCACCTGCACTGTGATAGTCTCAGAGGTCCGTTAAAAGTGCAGAGAGCATCATGAAGAACAAGGAACACACCAGGCAGGTCCAAGATACTGTTGTGAAGAAGTTTAAAGCCGGATTTGGATACAAAAAGATTTCCCAAGCTTTAAACATCCCAAGGAGCACTGTGCAAGGTATAATATTGAAATGGAAGGAGTATCAGACCACTGCAAATCTACCAAGACCTGGCCGTCCCTCTAAACTTTCAGCTCATACAAGGAGAAGACTGATCAGAGATACAGCCAAGAGGCCCATGATCACTCTGGATGAACTGCAGAGATCTACAGCTGAGGTGGGAGACTCTGTCCATAGGACAACAATCAGTCGTATATTGCACAAATCTGGCCTTTATGGAAGAGTGGCAAGAAGAAAGCCATTTCTTAAAGATATCCATAAAAAGTGTTGTTTAAAGTTTGCCACAAGCCACCTGGGAGACACACCAAACATGTGGAAGAAGGTGCTCTGGTCAGATGAAACCAAAATTGAACTTTTTGGCAACAATGCAAAATGCTATGTTTGGCGTAAAAGCAACACAGCTGAACACACCATCCCCACTGTCAAACATGGTGGTGGCAGCATCATGGTTTGGGCCTGCTTTTCTTCAGCAGGGACAGGTAAGATGGTTAAAATTGATGGGAAGATGGATGGAGCCAAATACAGGACCATTCTGGAAGAAAACCTGATGGAGTCTGCAAAAGACCTGAGACTGGGACGGAGATTTGTCTTCCAACAAGACAATGATCCAAAGCATAAAGCAAAATCTACAATGGAATGGTTCAAAAATAAACATATCCAGGTGTTAGAATGGCCAAGTCAAAGTCCAGACCTGAATCCAATCGAGAATCTGTGGAAAAACTGAAAACTGCTGTTCACAAATGCTCTCCATCCAACCTCACTGAGCTCGAGCTGTTTTGCAAGGAGGAATGGGAAAAAATGTCAGTCTCTCGATGTGCAAAACTGATAGAGACATACCCCAAGCGACTTGCAGCTGTAATCGCAGCAAAAGGCGGCGCTACAAAGTATTAACTTAAGGGGGCTGAATAATTTTGCACGCCCAATTTTTCAGTTTTTGATTTGTTAAAAAAGTTTGAAATATCCAATAAATGTCGTTCCACTTCATGATTGTGTCCCACTTGTTGTTGATTCTTCACAAAAAAATACAGTTTTATATCTTTATGTTTGAAGCCTGAAATGTGGCAAAAGGTCGCAAAGTTCAAGGGGGCCGAATACTTTCGCAAGGCACTGTATTCTCATGTTATTTCTGTTAGTGCAGGTTGAGCTGCACACAGTGGACTTCCTACTTGTGCACACCGCCTCAGTGCTAACAGTATACATTTGATTCATAGGCACATGATTACTGCATACAATAGCTGTAAGACCAGCAGAGGCGTTCAGGGCAGTTAGAGGGACATAAATTAGGTTCCTTACATGGTGTCTACCAACGCCCCTGTGATAATGTACATTTGCTGAAGCATTATCACAACTCAGCAACACAATGGGAGGGATTATCTAAACTGGGCTTGGGTCATTGATAAGTCATTGTCTCAACTCAGCCTTATAGTGCTGTGAAAGGATCCAGGAACCCAAATGATTTGGGTGGATCCCATCTTCCTTATAAAACTTGTTTTGTTTCCAAAAAGGTATCGGAATTGCATTGCATATACCTGTGTGTAATGTCCATCCCTGATTGGGAGTGTGTGTGCGTGTGTGTCTGTGCGCGTGTGTGTGTGCGCAGTTTCCTACCTGGCGATCTCACACTTGCTGACGTCCACCCCTCTCTTAGGCATGAAGCCCATCCCCCTCTGAGGCTCCTTGCTGCTGAAGGTACTGAGGTAGTGAACATAGGGAGGCTCCTCTGTTATCTCAAAGTACCGGATACTACTGTCCCCCTAGATAGGAGGGGAGGAGTGAGTAGAAGAGAGGGGAGGGGAGAAGATGGAAGGGGAGAGGAGGAAAGGAGAGGGGGAAAGGAGGAAAGGAGAGGAGGAAAGGAGAGGAGGAAAGGGGGGAAGGGAGGGGAGGAAATAAGAGGGAGGGGAGGGAGAGGAGGGGAGGGGAAGGGTGGGAAAGAAGAGGGGAGGGGAGGATTTACAGTAGTAGTATCAAGGTAATGGATAATACTGTTTTACTGTGTGTGTGTGTGGTGTGGTGTGGTGTGGTGTGTGCGTGTGTGTGTGTGTGTGGTGTGTGTGTGTGTGTGTGTGTGTGTTTTATACCTTTCCACAGAGGTAAACCATGTTGGTGTCTGGGTCGTAGTAAGGTAACAACACACCGTTACTTGTGTCCAACTCCAGCAGTGCAATAGGCTCCTCAAAACTTGTCTGGTAGGAACAGAGCAAAGAAGGACAAGATGAGAGAAGAGGGACGAAAGGAATTCTTTGGACCGATGTTCACTGTCCTTCAAGAGGAATTACGAGTGAGGGTGCATGCATGTGTGTCCATATGTGTGTGTGTGTATTTGTGTGTGCTCGTGTGTATTTGTCTGTGTGTGTTACCGGGTCCCACAAGCCCAGCTCTCTCTGACTCATCCTGGTGAAGCCGGTAGTGAACAGGTTTCCGTCTCTGGTGAAGATGGCCCTCATCGGTCGGATCCCGTCGTGTGGAGCCATCCTCTCCTATTGGACCGAACGGACAAGACAGACATCACTAACAGAGTACAGAGCACCCATCAAGGTGGAAAGAGGGCTCATCATGGCTTCTGTGAAAGCACAAGCAGTCCCATTGAGGCCTGCACGATTTGGACTAAATATCTACACTGAACAAAAATATAAACGCAACATGTAAAGTGTTATTTATCTCAAATTTTGTGCACAAATGTGTTTACATCCCTGTTAGTGAGCATTTCCCCTTTGCCAAGATAATACATCCACCTGACACTTGTGGCATATCTAGAGGCTGATTAAAAAGCATGATCATTACACAGGTGCACCTTGTACTGGGGACAATAAAAAGGCCACTTTAAAATGTGCAGTTATGTCACACAACACAATGCCACAGATGTCTCAAGTTTTGAGGAAGTGTGCAATTGGCATGCTGACTGCAGGAATGTCCACCAGAACTGTTGCCAAATAATTGAATGTTTGTTTCTTTACCATAAGCCGCCTCCAACGTCGTTTTAGATAATTTGGCAGTACGTCCAACCGGCCTCACATTGCAGACCACGTGCAAACATGCCAGCCCAGGACCTCCACATCTGGCTTCTTCAACCGACACCAGCCACCCGGACAGCAAATGTAAGTGTGGCTTTGCACAACTGAAAAAGTTCTGCACAAACTGTCAGAGACTATCTCAGGGAAGTTTTTGTTGCATGCTCGTCGTCCGCACCGGGGTCTTGACCTGACTGCAGTTTGGCGTCGTAACCGGCTTCAGTGGGCAAATGCTCACCTTCGATGGCCACTGTCACGCTGGAGAAGTGTGGTCTTCATGGATTAACCCCAGTTTCAACTGTACCGGGCAGATGGTAGACAGCGTAGCGTGTATGGCATTGTGTGGGCGGGAAGTTTGCTGATGTCAACGTTGTGAACAGAGGTCCCCACGGTGGCGCTGGGGTTATGGTATGGGCAGGCAGTCATAAGCTACGGACAACGAACACATTTGCATTTTATCGATGGCAATTAAAATGCACAGAGATACCGTGACGAGATCCTGAGGCCCATTGGTTCTGCCTTTCATCCGCCGCCATCACCTCATTCAGCATGATAATGCGGGGCCCCATGTCGCAAGGATCTGTACGAAATTCCTGGAAGCTGAAAATGTCCCAGTTATTCCATGGCCTGCATACTCACCAGACATGTCACCCAATGAGCATGTTTGGGATGCTCTGGATCGACGTGTACGACAGAAGAGGAGTGGGACAACATTTCAAAGGCCACAACCGACAGCTGATAAACTCAAAGCGAAGGAGATGTGTCGTGCTGCATGAGGCAAATGGTGGTCACACTAAATGCTTGTGTTCCTAGCACCAACAATGCAGTAATATCTAACAATACACAACAATATACACAAATCAACAAGTAAAATAATGGAATGAAGAAATACTCTTCTGGTTCTTTCCACTAGATGTTGGAACATTGCTGCTATAACAGCCTCCAGTCTTCTGGGAAGGCTTTCCACTAGATGCTGGAACATTGATGCGGGGACTTGCTTCCATTCAGCCACAAGAGCATTAGTGTTGTCGGGCACTGATGTTGGGTGATTAGGCCTGCCTCAAGGTTGGCGTTCCAATTCATCCCAAAGGTGTTTGATGGGGTTGAGGTCAGGGCTCTGTGCAGGCCAGTCAAGTTTTTCCACACTTATCTCGACAAACCTTTTCGTTATGGGCCTGGCTTTGTGCCTGGGGGGCATTGTCATGCTGAAACAGGAAAGGGCCTTCCCCAAACTGTTGCCACAAAGTTGGAAGCACAGAATCGTCTAGAATGTATGCTGTAGCATTAACTGACGTTGCTACCAGAGGCAGTTTGGAACTCGGTAGTGAGTGTTGCAACTGAGGACAGACGATTTTTACGAGCTTACATGCCTCAGCACTCGGAGGTCCCGTTCTGTGAGCTTGTGTGGCCTACCACTTTGCCGCTGAGCCGTTGTTGCTCCTAGACATTTCCACTTCACAATAAATACACTTACAGTTGACCGAGGCATCTACAGCAGGAAAAAAAATAGACGAACTGACTTGTAAAGGTGGTATCCTATGACGGTGCCACGTTGAAAGTCACTTAGCTCTTCAGTAAGGCCATTCTACTGAGAATGTTTGTCTATGGAGATCGCATGGCTGTGTGCTCAATGATATATACCTGTCAGCAACAGGTGTGGCTGAAATAGCCGAATCCACTAATTTGAAGGGGTGTCCACATATTTTTGTATATATAGAGTATATACTATACAATCATGTACATACTACCTAAATTGGCCCGACCAACCTGTGCTCCCGCTCATTGGCTAACCGGGCTATCTGCATTGTGTCCCACCACCCGCCAACCCCTCTTTTTACTCTTCTGCTACTCTCTGTTCATCATATATGCACAGTCACTTTAACGATACCTACATGTATATACTACCTCAATAAGCCTGACTAACCGGTGTCTGTATATAGCCTTGCTACTCTTTTTTCAAATGTCTTTTTACTGTTGTTTTATTTCTTTACTTACACACACACACACACACACAGATCGTTTGCTGTTGTACATGTGCTGTTGCCAGTGTCTTCTGTCTTCCATTGTTTTTTGTTTTGTTATTGTCCCCCGTCTCCACTGGGGGCCTTTTGCCATGTCGTCATTGTAAATAAGAATCACTCACTTTGAGTACAGAGACTAGGTCTGGAAAACTGTGACCTTTGACCTCTCTGAGACCACCTCTCTCTTACCCTGTCATCTTCATTTCTTCCCCTCCCAGCTCCCCCATTCACCAACTCACCGCGACCACCTCTCTCTTTCCCTGTCATCTTCATTTCTCCCCCCCCCCCAGCTCCCCCATTCACCAACTCACCGCGACCACCTCTCTCTTGCCCTGTCATCTTCATTTCTCCCCCCCCCTCTCCAGCTCCCACATTCACCAACTCACCGCGACCACCTCTCTCTTACCCTGTCATCTTCATTTCTCCCCCCCCCCCCCAGCTCCCCCATTCACCAACTCACCGCGACCACCTCTCTCTTGCGGGGGTCACATACACGGAGGCGTCGGTCTTTACAGGTGGTGCAGAACAGGCTGCCGTTACGGTTCCAGCTGACGTTGTAGATGAGGTCTGGGTGGTCGTCCATGGAGATGAGCGCCTCGCCAGTTCCCACGTTCCAGATTATTATCAGGTTATCACTGCCTGGGGGTAGGGAGGGAGGAGTAGGGTGAGAAAGTGTGCGAGTGAGTGCATGATTGTGTGTGTGTCTGTGTGTGTGTGTACCTGCAGTGAGTAGTATGTTGCGTGCGGTGGGGTGCCAGGTGACAATGCCGACGCGTTTGGAGTGTCCCTCCAGGACCACGATGGGCTCTGATATGGGCCGGGTCCCCATCTGGTCAGGGATCTGCCACACCTGCAGGGGAACACAATATAACTTTATCAATTACAGGGGGACACAAAAAGCTACGTTACACCTATAGAAGGACACAAAATAATGTTCCACCTAGAGGGGGAAAAAGCTACGTTACACCTATAGAAGGACACAATATAATGTTCCACCTAGAGGGGAAAAAAGCAACGTTACACCTATAGAAGGACACAAAATAATGTTCCACCTAGAGGGGAAAAAAGCAACGTTACACCTATAGAAGGACACAAAATAATGTTCCACCTAGAGGGGGAAAAAGCTACGTTACACCTATAGAAGGACACAATATAATGTTCCACCTAGAGGGGGAAAAAGCTACGTTACATCTATAGAAGGACACAATATAATGTTCCACCTAGAGGGGGAAAAAGCAACGTTACACCTATAGAAGGACACGATATAATGTTCCACCTAGAGGGGAAAAAAGCAACGTTACACCTATAGAAGGACACAATATAATGTTCCACCTAGAGGGGAAAAAAGCAACGTTACACCTATAGAAGGACACAAAATAATGTTCCACCTAGAGGGGGAAAAAGCTACGTTACACCTATAGAAGGACACAAAATAATGTTCCACCTACAGGGGGAAAAAGCTACGTTACACCTATAGGTCGCACCTCCAACACTTGGTCACGTCATGTTGTGAACTTTCTCAAGCCGTGTATCCGCCATAGTAGTGCCCAAAAGTCAGGATAAGCCCGGTCATTTTGAACAGAGGCTAACAGAGGCTAACGGAGGCTAGCGAGTGTTTTGCCTGGAAATACAATAACATTGCTAAAGTAGGCAAATATTTAGTTGGAAATAACCTTGCCCTCATTATCATGCTGTCAAATTTACTTCAGACAGATGGCAATGTTATCATTAGCTGGCAATGTTTGTCAGAAATAGCCTTGCTGGGAGCACGGACATCCGATTGGTCTCTCCTCAATCATAGCTAGCTAACTAACGTTGCATCTAAAGTCAATCTGGCAACATCACAATGGCAAAAGGTTTTCCTATAATTATCTGTCTCCTTTAGAAATGTTATTGTATTTCCAAGCTACAGTAATGCATTTTTGATTAAATATTAATCAGTGCCAAATGACAATGCATTGAAAAGAATACTCAGTCGGGCATCAGTCCTAAAACGAATGTTACAAACAATATTGTGATGAAACATGCAACCCATGAATAAGGGGACATAATACAATGTTACACCTACAGGAGGACACAATGGGTGTATTCGTAAAGTCAATTTGGAGCGCTCGGGGCGATCGTAAATTCAATCTGGAGCGCACTCAGAGTGACCTCTGGGTGTTCGCAAAATTCAGAGCATTTGCTCTCGGAGCGTTCAGAGCGCACGCTGGACGCTCTGGCCGAGGGGGTAGCGTTATAATCCGAGCACGACAGTCAAGCACCCAAGCTAACTGGCTAACGTTGGCTAGCTATTTCCAGACACAAATGAGAGA
The DNA here is from genome assembly GCF_057628025.1 of Oncorhynchus mykiss. Lineage (NCBI taxonomy): Eukaryota > Metazoa > Chordata > Actinopteri > Salmoniformes > Salmonidae > Oncorhynchus > Oncorhynchus mykiss. Next base: position 10,601,416 of record NC_143050.1, read on the forward strand.
AAACACCTCACTCTGACCATTTTACTCATCCTAGCAGAGCCGGTTAGGCTGTTGTGTTTTTCAGAGTGTTGGTGACTGTAACTGTGCTGCTGGCAACAATTGAATTACTATTTTTTTACTGGCACCGGCCACATTCAACGGGTGTTGAGCGTTTGTAAATTCATCAGTTATTCTGAGCTCCAGGCACAGTTAGATGAGAGTGCTCTGAAATTGGAGTAGATAGCCAGAGTGAATATACGAACTTCACCCAACAATATAACGTTACGCGCCTAAAGGATGCCACATGACAACGTTACACGCCTAAAGGATGACACATAACAACGTTACACGCCTAAAGGATGACACATAACAACGTTACACGCCTAAAGGATGACACATAACAACGTTACACACCTAAAGGATGACACATAACAACGTTACACACCTAAAGGATGCCACATGACAACGTTACACGCCTAAAGGATGACACATAACAACGTTACACGCCTAAAGGATGACACATAACAACGTTACACACCTAAAGGATGCCACATAACAACGTTACACGCCTAAAGGATGACACATAACAACGTTACACGCCTAAAGGATGACACATAACAACGTTACACACCTAAAGGATGACACATAACAACGTTACACACCTAAAGGATGCCACATGACAACGTTACACGCCTAAAGGATGACACATAACAACGTTACACGCCTAAAGGATGACACATAACAATGTTACACACCTAAAGGATGCCACATAACAACGTTACACACCTAAAGGATGACACATAACAACGTTACACGCCTAAAGGATGACACATAACAACGTTACACACCTAAAGGATGACACATAACAACGTTACACACCTAAAGGATGACACATAACAACGTTACACGCCTAAAGGATGACACATAACAACGTTACACACCTAAAGGATGACACATAACAACGTTACACACCTAAAGGATGACACATAACAACGTTACGCGCCTAAAGGATGACACATAACAACGTTACACGCCTAAAGGATGACACATAACAACGTTACACACCTAAAGGATGCCACATAACAACGTTACACACCTAAAGGATGACACATAACAACGTTACACACCTAAAGGATGACACATAACAACATTACACACCTAAAGGATGATACATAACAACGTTACACACCTAAAGGATGACACATAACAACGTTACACACCTAAAGGATGACACATAACAACGTTACACGCCTAAAGGATGATACATAACAACGTTACACGCCTAAAGGATGACACATAACAACGTTACACGCCTAAAGGATGACACATAACAACGTTACACGCCTAAAGGATGATACATAACAACGTTACACGCCTAAAGGATGACACATAACAACGTTACACGCCTAAAGGATGATACATAACAACGTTACACACCTAAAGGATGACACATAACAACGTTACACGCATAGAAATAGAATAACTAGAATGGTCTTGGATCCTCTAAGCCTGGCAACTTGACTGGTAGACTCATGGAGATATCCCATATCTATATTTATGTATGAGTTGACTCATGGCGTCAAAATTTGTCCACGCGGGAATGTAGCGATAAGCAGATCACCTGCCTCCCCGCTATTTGGGACAACGTCTCCCATTGTTAAGGGGGAGATCATCTCGTCATTATATACAGTATCACGGGTACATTCGCAAATGGCTGCTTGGTTTTGTGACACAATAATTTCCATGGTAATGTAGAATATTCCTTTAAATGATGCGGCTCATGCAATGTATTTTTTGTAATGTCAGTTGAGTTGATTCAACAAATTTCAGCACGTGCTTCAACCATAGAGATAGATAGAGGTCTCGTTGTCTTCACCTTAGTCATCTTCAACCATAGAGATAGATAGAGGTCTCATTGTCTTCACCTTAGTCATCTTCAACCATAGAGATAGATAGAGGACTCATTTTTATATCTGTGCCATTATAGTGTCTGTGACAGCATGGGCCGTGCCATTTAGGCTATAGGAATCCCATCCCAGTTGACTACTTTAATAATATAATATAATGATATATGCCATGGTGGAAGTCCTCAATGGCACTGCCCATGCTATAACGATCTTTTGGCCACTAGAGGCCTCTATCATTCTCTAGGTCTTCAACCTACTGTAGCTTTTACTTCCTGCTTTGCTCCTATGGGTACACCCAAACATGGCCGCCAGTCCACCCATTATGCCATCATTAACTTGAATGGAGACACCCATTCTATTGTTACAGCTACACAAGGACATAATACAATGTCACAGCTACAGGGGGACACATAATAATGTTACACCTACACAGGGACACAATACAATGTTATACATACAGGGGGACACATAATAATGTTACACCTACACAGGGACACAATACAATGTTATACATACAGGGGGACACATAATAATGTTACACCTACACAGGGACACAATACAATGTTATACATACAGGGGGACACATAATATTGTTACACCTACACATGGACAAAATACAACGTTACACCTACAGGGGAACAGGGGGACACATAATATCGTTACACATTGGGACACAAAGAACATTGCTATGACCTAATTCCAGTACTATATCTTAGAGAACATTTTTCCATACTAATTCAATTAAATGTGCTACTCCAACCACCCCCCCCTCACCAATTTTTGGTGTGTGTGTGTGTGTGTGTGTGTGTTTTCAAACACAAACACACACTCTCTCCCCCCTTCACACACACATAATCACACTCTAATGATAGCCAAGTTAGCTGGCCCAGTAAGCCATGTCTTTTTGTCTGTGAAATCCAAAGGATGACATTACAGCTAAGGCCTTCTTCTCTGGTCACAATGTCAAGCCTGGACAGCTGCTATCTACAGTGGGGAGAACAAGTATTTGATACACTGCCGATTTTGCAGGTTTTCCTACTTACAAAGCATGTAGAGGTCTGTCATTTTTTATCATAGGTACACTTCAACTGTGAGAGACGGAATCTAAAACAAAAATCCAGAAAATCACATTGTATGATTTTTAAGTACTTAACTTGCATTTTATTGCATGACATAAGTATTTGATCACCTACCAACCAGTAAGAATTCCGGCTCTCACAGACCTGTTAGTTTTTCATTAAGAAGCCCTCCTGTTCTCCACTCATTACCTGTATTAACTGTACCTGTTTGAACTCGTTACCTGTATAAAAGACACCTGTCCACACACTCAATCAAACAGACTCCAACCTCTCCACAATGGCCAAGACCAGAGAGCTGTGTAAGGACATCAGGGATAAAATTGTAGACCTGCACAAGGCTGGGATGGGCTACAGGACAATAGGCAAGCAGCTTGGTGAGAAGGCAACAACTGTTGGGGCAATTATTAGAAAATGGAAGAAGTTCAAGATGACGGCCAATCACCCTCGGTCTGGGGCTCCATGCAAGATCTCACCTTGTGGGGCATCAATGATCATGAGGAAGGTGAGGGATCAGCCCAGAACTACACGGCAGGACCTGGTCAATGACCTGAAGAGAGCTGGGACCGACTGACCGACCGCGACCGACCGACCGACCAACCATGCTCTATCCCATTTCCAGAACATATACTATATGTGTTCTTTATCACAAAATCCCTTGTTTGCATCAACACGTTCCCTCTTTGATAAAACCAGAACGCAAGAACACACACACACACACACACACACACACGCACACACGCACACACGCACACACGCACACACGCACACACATGTCCTTGTGCTGCCCTTGTGATGCAAGGTCTTGGTGGACTGTAGCACTAGGTCTGATAAACCACATTCCTTGCAAACACACACACAGACACACAGACACACACACACACCCACAGACAGACAGACAGACACGCACACAGACAGCTTTGATATCTCATCCCTGCTCATCCTGAGAGGCTCTGTCATCTGATTGGTGGATGAGGCAGAGGGGTATTCAGGGGAGCTGTGTTAACACATGTTTATAAATACCAAGCAGCCGTTACCCCAACAACCCCACCCCGACCGCCCACACCCCATCCCTCTGCAGGCAGCACCCCTTCCCTCCACCTAACACGCCGTCCCCCTAACACCACCCACCTTTCTATTTTCCCACACACACCAAACCTGAGTCCTCAGCCCTTGTTATAAGTGAGGCGTGTAGGCAGGACACAGAGGCTAACATCCCACACTACAGTACTATAGTACTCCTCATGGGATCATTACTGACCACGGAGAGTCAGGACCTTTAGTTTAACAGATCGTTAGATGAACAGCAGACCAGGGACAGTTCTTAAAAACACTGACAGTTGATACATTATAATGTTTTCCTATGATATAACACACACACACACACACACACACACACACACACACACACACACACACACAGGCTGCCAGCCTTACCATGGCTGTGGTGTCTTCTGAGCAGGATGCCAGGATGTTGTCGTTGTGAGGGCACCAGTCGATGTCCAGGACAGGCCCAGTATGGCCAGTCACCAACGGGTGGTTCTTATCCAGACGACCCATCTACATCACATAGGACAGGACAGACAGGCAGACAGCATCACATTACACTGCAATATACACAGTGTACACTCTAGTTAGAAAAACTCTATATTTTAGCAACGGCAATACAAATGTAGAAGTTATGCCCCACATCTTAGGAGAAAGCTATAACAATACAAATGTAGAAGTTATGCCCCACATCTTAGGAGAAAGCTATAACAATACAAATGTAGAAGTTATGCCCCACATCTTAGGAGATAGCTATAACAATACAAATGTAGAAGTTATGCCCCACATCTTAGGAGAAAGCTATAACAATACAAATGTAGAAGTTATGCCCCACATCTTAGGAGATAGCTATAACAATACAAATGTAGAAGTTATGCCCCACATCTTAGGAGAAAGCTATAACAATACAAATGTAGAAGTTATGCCCCACATCTTAGGAGAAAGCTATCTAATAATGATGTGGTTCCTGAGCTGTTAAACATCTGGTCATCTGCACAGTGGGACAATAAAGACTGAACTCAAACCATAACTACACAACGCATCATACACCATTTCACATACTACACTTCTTTATTTTAGCCATGTCTGAAACACACACCAGGAACATGTGCATTCCTGACCAATGATGTCACTTCCTGTGCTATTTCACCACTTCCTGTTCCGTTAATTCGAACAACGCGTCTCTCAACCCCGTCACACATATACCCACGCACGTATACACGCACACGCACATACATACACACATCCTACCATCCTGAGGTGTGTATTTATAGCAGTCTGATGAGGTGTTGAAAGGGGAGTTTTTCTTTTGGCTTGGACCCTGCGCAGGATGGATGGAGAACAGCACAGATATTTATAGACTGACTCTCCAGCCCTCTAATGTACAGTGGGGTCTGAAATGATTGGCACTCTTGATAAAGATTAGCAAAACAGACTGTATAAAATAATACAGATACTGAATTATATTGTATCCTCAACAAAATGGGGAAATTATATTATTTTATACCAATACCATTTCCCAGAGAAAGATATTTTGTTTAACAGGTAATCATTTCGACGCCAAACCCACCATTAGTGTGCGTGGCCAAAGGGCTCTATTTTCATGTCATCTGACCGAAGCACTGGCTCCAATCCAAGTGCCAATGCTGCTTAGTAAACTCCAGGCGTTTACGTTTGTTGGATGACATGGAAATAGAGCTCTTTGGCCAGTGGTGAGTTTGGCGTCGAAATGAGAATGCATGAGCAGAAAATAACCTCAAACCTACTGTAAAATATGTTGCTATGGTCAAGGACATCAGAAACTTTTTTTTATTTTTTTTTATTGAATTTTACCCCTTTTTCTCCCCAATTTCGTGGTATCCAATTGTTGTAGTAGCTACTATCTTGTCTCATCGCTACAACTCCCGTACGGGCTCGGGAGAGACGAAGGTTGAAAGTCATGCGTCCTCCGATACACAACCAACCAAGCCGCTGCTTCTTTAACACAGCGCACATCCAACCCGGAAGCCAGCCGCACCAATGCGCCGGAGGAAACACCGTGCACCTGGCCACCTTGGCTAGCGTACACTGCGCCCAGCCCGCCACAGGAGTCGCTGGTGCGCGATGAGACAATGACACCCCTACCGACCAAGCCCTCCCTAACCCGGGCGACGCTAGGCCAATTGTGCGTCGCCCCACGGACCTCCCGGTCGCGGCAAGGACATCAGAAACTTGACCCAGTACCAGTACATTTTAGCCAAAAACCTGGTGGCCAAATTGATCTTCCTGCAAGACAATAACCCCAAGCACACATCAAAATCCACAAAGAAATGGTTAACTGGACACAAAATCATCATTTTGTAATGGCCATCTCAGTCTCTGGACTTGAAACCTATTGAAAACCTGTGGTTTGAAGTGAAGAGTGTAGAACATAAGTGCAGACGAATGATATCAAGGATCTGGAAGGATTCTGTGTGGAGGAATGGTCTACGATCCCTCCCAATGGGTTCTCCAACTCATAAAACATTTTAGGAAAAAGCCCAGCGCCTTCATCCTCACAAGGTGATGCGTTGAAAGGTATTGAAAACAGGGGTGTCAAAAATGATCACCCCTAGCTTTTTGAGAAGAAAAGAAAATATGACTTGTTAAACAAACTATTTCTCTGAGCAATTGTATTAGTATAATATAATACAACTTTTTTTTAATAAAATACAATATAGCTCAGTATTTTTATTATTTTATAGTCATTTTTTCTCATCTTTATTTAGGGAATCGGACTAACCATGTCTCTCCCTCCCTCCCACTCCTCTTCCCAGCCCACTAATATACAGTATAACCATGTCTCTCCCTCCCTCCCACTCCTCTTCCCTCTGTGTGTCCAGCCCTCTAATATACAGTATAACCATGTCTCTCCCTCTCTCCCTCTCCTCTTCCCTCTGTCTGTCCAGCCCTCTAATATACAGTATAACCATGTCTCTCCCTCCCTCCCACTCCTCTGTGTCCAGCCCTCTAATATACAGTATAACCATGTCTCTCCCTCTAACCCACTCCTCTTCCCAGCCCACTAATATACAGTATAACCATGTCTCTCCCTCCCTCCCACTCCTCTTCCCTCTGTGTGTCCAGCCCTCTAATATACAGTATAACCATGTCTCTCCCTCTCTCCCCCCTCTGTCTGTCCAGCCCTCTAATATACAGTATAACCATGTCTCTCCCTCCCTCCCTCCCACTCCTCTGTGTGTCCAGCCCTCTAATATACAGTATAACCATGTCTCTCCCTCTCTCCCACTCCTCTTCCCAGCCCACTAATATACAGTATAACCATGTCTCTCCCTCCCTCCCACTCCTCTTCCCTCTGTCTGTCCAGCCCACTAATATACAGTATAACCATGTCTCTCCCTCTCTCCCACTCCTCTTCCCTCTGTGTGTCCAGCCCTCTAATATACAGTATAACCATGTCTCTCCCTCTCTCCCACTCCTCTTCCCCCTGTCTGTCCAGCGCTCTAATATATATATATATATATATATATATATATATATATATATATATATATATATATATATATATATATATATATCTCTCTCCTCACTCTGAAGTGAACAGGATATTCAGTCATTTCAGTTCGCTCCTCATTTCACACACCATGGTTGGAGAGCGAGGTAGCGGCAGTGTTCCTCTCTTTCTCTCTCTCTCTCCGCCTCGCTCTCTTTGTCTGTCTGTTTTTAATAGATAGACAGACAGTTGTTCAGATTTACTGTCAGTTTCAGAGATCAGAATATGTTTGCATCAATGTGATGTACCCCGGCCCCAAAACCCTGTCAAGTGGTCACAGCTTATTTTAACTTGTATTTAACTAGACAAGTCAGATAAGAACAAAATATTATTTACAATGATGGCCTACCCCGGCCAATCGCGGACGACGCTGGGCTAATTGTGCGCCACCCTATGGGACTCCCAATCACAGCCAGTTGTGATACAGCCTGGAATGGAACCAGGGTATCTGTACCAGGGTGTCTGTACCAGGGTGTCTGTACCAGGGTGTCTATACCAGGGTGTCTATACCAGGGTGTCTGTACCAGGGTGTCTGTATCAGGGTGTCTGTACCAGGGTGTCTCTACCAGGGTGTCTCTACCAGGGTGTCTGTACCAGGGTGTCTCTACCAGGGTGTCTGTACCAGGGTCTCTGTACCAGGGTCTTTGTACCAGGGTCTCTGTACCAGGGTCTCTGTACCAGGGTCTCTGTACCAGGGTCTCTGAATCAGGGTGTCTGTACCAGGGTGTCTGTACCAGGGTGTCTATACCAGGGTGTCTATACCAGGGTGTCTGTACCAGGGTGTCTGTATCAGGGTGTCTGTACCAGGGTGTCTGTACCAGGGTGTCTCTACCAGGGTGTCTGTACCAGGGTGTCTCTACCAGGGTGTCTGTACCAGGGTCTCTGTACCAGGGTCTTTGTACCAGGGTCTCTGTACCAGGGTCTCTGTACCAGGGTCTCTGTACCAGGGTCTCTGAATCAGGGTGTCTGTACCAGCGTGTCTGTACAAGGGTCTCTGAATCAGGGTGTCTGTACCAGGGTCTCTGAATCAGGGTGTCTGTAGTGACGCCTCTAGCACTGAGATGCAGTGCCTTAGACCGCCGCGCCACTCGGGAGCCCCGGTAGAGCAAACTTTTGTGAAAATCTCTACGGCCCCCAAGGAATCAGGAATGTCAGCTGGGTACGGCAGGATATCCCACTGGGTACGGCAGGATATCCCGCTGGGTACGGCAGGATATCCCGCTGGGTACGGCAGGATATCCCGCTGGGTACGGCAGGATATCCCGCTGGGTACGGCAGGATATCCCGCTGGGTACGGCAGGATATCCCACTGGGTACGGCAGGATATCACACTGGGTACGGCAGGATATCACGCTGGGTACGGCAGGATATCACGCTGGGTACGGCAGGATATCCCGCTGGGTACGGCAGGATATCCCGCTGGGTACGGCAGGATATCACACTGGGTACGGCAGGATATCCCACTGGGTACGGCAGGATATCACACTGGGTACGGCAGGATATCACACTGGGTACGGCAGGATATCACACTGGGTACGGCAGGATATCCCACTGGGTACGGCAGGATATCACACTGGGTACGGCAGGATATCACACTGGGTACGGCAGGATATCCCACTGGGTACGGCAGGATATCCCACTGGGTATTGTAGGATATCCCACTGGGTATGGCAGGATATCCCACTGGGTACGGCAGGATATCACACTGGGTACGGCAGGATATCACACTGGGTACGGCAGGATATCCCACTGGATACGGCAGGATATCCCACTGGGTATGGCAGGATATCCCACTGGGTACGGCAGGATATCCCACTGGGTACGGCCGGATATCCCACTGGGTATGGCAGGGTATCCCACTGGGCAAAAACTGGTTGAACCAACGTTGTTTACAAGTCATTTCAACCAAAACATAAATGTGATGACGTTGAATCAACGTGGAAAACTGATTGGATTTGAAAAAAGTAATCAACGTCAGGGAATTTAGTATTTTTTTCACCCAACTTTTAACCTAATGTCACGAACGTTGTTGGTGGAAGAAGGTGAGGACCAAATCGTAGCGTCGTAGGTGTTCACGATGTTAATATTTAATGAGTCAAACTGAACACTGATATACAAAACAACAAAGAAACAGTCCTGTCTGGTGAAGACACACAACAGAAAATATAATCACCCACACCTCAAGGGGGAAAACAGGCTGCCTAAGTGTGGTTCTCAATCAGGGACAACGATTGACAGCTGCCTCTGATTGAGAACCATACCAGGCCAAACACAGAAATACCAAATCATAGAAAAAAGAACATAGACTTCCCACCCAACTCACGCCCTGACCATACTGAAACAAAGACATCACAAAGGAACCAAGGTCAGAACGTGACACCTAAATCCAATGACGTGGTGACATGTTTTGTTGTTGTTACGTTGAATTCACGTTCGTTGACAACTCAACCAAATGTAAATCAAAACCATACGCTGAACTGACGTCTGTGCCCGGTGGCAGTCACCATACCCTAGCTCAAGACCAACAATGTAAAAGTAGGCTACAAAAAAGTCTAATGAAATCATTAAAATCCCGATTAAAATGCAATGACTGTTTCGTGTATTGAAAAGGCTGGCTTTAGGACCATGCAGAGCATCGCTCGGAGGGAAGCTACTAGCCCGCGTGCCTTTATCTCAGCAGTGAGCAGAGACAGTGCTGTGTTATGCACCTGTTACATTCACATTGGACAGCATAGGCAGCACCTCCAATAGAATAGGGGAAGATAACCGGCTCCGGCTCCGAACTTCGTCTTCCCTCAATAGAAAATGTTGTCTGCCCGAAAAGCCGAACAGTTTGTTTTTGACTCACTGAATTCCAAAACAAACAAAAACGTCCCAAAATGCCATCATGCTACAGTATATGCATAAACTCTTCCGAACTGTTTTGTCTGGGAAGCATGCGGACGCCTTCAGGCAGGGGGACCTGTCTTGAGTGAAGGTAGGGAAATCCTGCTTCAGGTAACACCTTGCTGTGTGTGGATAGACTGCGAAGAGAGCAAGGCCTGTGCAGTAACACATCGGGAGCTTTGTCCTCTAGGGAAACACACGAGAACTCAGATAACAACAACTTCAACACCACCTTCAGAGTTCCAGCTGAATTCTTCCCCTAGCAAGGACACTGAACGAAGGGCACCAAACGTTCCCTGTTATTAACACAGAAAGAACAACAAGGCAGATTGCTTGGAACTCTACTGCTGCGATGCAATACATCTGTTATTGTAATTAGCTCACTTTTAGACAATAAGCTGCCTTCATCATGAGGCAAACACTAATATAAACATCTAACTAAACCTCGAATGAATTTGCAACTATTATCTTACCAGTCTAGAACTTTGTAAATCCTCTAAGTATCCATCTTGTCTTGGCAGGTTTTACTAAACAGGTGGTTAGTTAGTCTGAGCTTTCAGTCGGTGGTAGGAACAATCCCCTCCAGTGTATCCTGGGGAGAGAGCAGGGTACTTACGGCCAGACTAAACGCTCGGTTCCCGCCAGGTGCAAAGGTTCCACCTGTCATCTTGTTTCAGAGGGGAGTGAGATAAGCATGAAACTGTGTTTATCTATACTTATCTATCTAGATGATTTCCTTGTCTCCTTTTAACATATTTATTTTGTTCTATTGTTTCTGTGTGTTATTTCCCGTGGAAAGAAACTGGTGCAGAACTTTGCTCTGGTACACAAAGAAAACACTTGGTGAATCTGGCCCAAGAAAGAAGGGCGAAACGTGAGACTCGGGGAGAGCAGGGGGGGGTAGAGAGAAGAGCGAAACGTGAGACTGAGGGAGAGCAGGGGGGGGGGGGGTAGAGAGAAGGGCGAAACGTGAGACTGAGGGAGAGCAGGGGGGTAGAGAGAAGGGCGAAACGTGAGACTGAGGGAGAGCAGGGGGGGTAGAGAGAAAGGCGAAACGTGAAACTCGGGGAGAGCAGGGGGGTAGAGAGAAGGGCGAAACGTGAGACTCGGGGAGAGCAGGGGGGATAGAGAGAAGGGCGAAATGTGAGACTCGGGGAGAGCAGGGGGGGTAGAGAGAAGGGTGAAACGTGAGACTCGGGAGAGCAGGGGGGGGTAGAGAGAAAGGCGAAACGTGAAACTCGGGGAGAGCAGGGGGGTAGAGAGAAGGGCGAAACGTGAGACTCGGGGAGAGCAGGGGGGATAGAGAGAAGGGCGAAATGTGAGACTCGGGGAGAGCAGGGGGGGTAGAGAGAAGGGTGAAACGTGAGACTCGGGGAGAGCAGGGGGGGTAGAGAGAAGGGCGAAACGTGAGACTCGGGGAGAGCAGGGGGGTAGAGAGAAGGGCGAAACGTGAGACTCGGGGAGAGCGGGGGGGTTGAGAGAAGGGCGAAACGTGAGACTCTGAGAGAGCAGGGGGGGGTAGAGAGAGGGGAGAGGGGATTCATTTTCTCTCAGCCTCATGGCAAAATGTGCAAAATAACATGACATTAGCTATAAAATTGCAAATTGCTCTCTTTGCCCCATGGCAAAATAAATCCCCCAAAATAATTGTACAAATATTTTTTGGGGGGGGGGGGGGTTAGCACCTTGCGGGAGGGTCCTGTGAAACTGCGTTATGCCACTGATTGGAAGTGAACTCTCACACATAAACACAATATTGACTGAATATATAACTTTTCAATTGACCTCAATCGTGCCCACACAATGAACACTGTTCCCATCAGGCATATCAGCTAGACTAGAGAAAGGTAACACACCACTCTAACATTTTAACAAAACACAATCTGGGACCTAAGACTTAGCTCGGACTATAGAAGTTCACTGAGATGTAGATATCTGACAACACAGTCCAATTCAACTGCCCAACACAGAAAGCTCATCGTGTTCAAAATATTTAGTTAAATCACCTCTGAGGAACTTCAAACCAAGGCTGGGATTCAAACAAACTGACATCGCACTGCACTTGACTTTTAAAGGCCATTTCCCTGACTTTAGCAGAGATCACATTCGCTGTAAATGACACGGATATCAGCTGAAGCATAAATCACCTTTAAAAGTCAAGTACAATGCGATGTCGGTGCATTTGAACTTGTCCCTGAGTTTTCCCTATCACTCCCATTTGGTTGGCAGTGGCTATTAAGTTAAGTTAGTACTGGTAGTGGCTTTTGAAACAAATCCGAACCATGGATGACAGACGACTTTCAGGATAAGTTCAAATATACAGGCAAAGGTCAAAAACGGATAAAGCGACAATCAGCAGTTGAAACAATAACAAAAGCCTCTGTCTCTTGTTTCTGTAGAAAGCTGAGGGATGTCAAGCTCAAATTCATAGACGACTATGGATGCATAGAGACCATCCATGATATCAAAATTATAGTTTTAACCAGGTTTTGAGGCTATATGGTGGGTTTTACTTTATTTACAAACATTGGAGTAAAACAAGCTTATATTTTCGGTTCTGATGGGCTACGACAGTTGAACTAAGGTCATGAGGCATTTTAAGTAATATTCTTCAAGAGTCAATGGGTATATGTTATTCATTTATAAGTAAAAAAATGGATGTAGCAATTGCAGAATACCCCTTTAAAACTTCTTATGGCTTGAATCCCGTTAACGGGATCGATATGACAACAGCCAGTGAAAGTGCAGGGCGCCAAATTCAAAACAACAGAAATCTCATAATTAAAATTCCTCAAACATAGAAGTATTTTACACCATTTTAAAGATAAACTTGTTGTTACTCCCACCACAGTGTCTGATTTCAAAAAGGCTTTACGACGAAAGCACACCAAACTATTATATTAGGTCTGCACCTAGTCACAGAAAAACACAGCCATTTTTCCAGCCAAAGAGAGGAGTCACAAAAAGCAGCAGAAATGGAGATAAAATTAATCACTACCCTTTGATGATCTTCATCAGATGACACTTATAGGACTTCATGTTACACAATACAGGTATGTTTTGTTCGATAAAGTTCATATTTATATACAAAATTCTGAGTTTACATTGGCTCGTTATGTTTAGTAGTTCCAAAACATCCGGTGATTTTGCAGAGAGCCACATCAATTTACAGAAATACTCATAATAAACATTGCTAAAAGATACAACTGTTATGCATGGAATTATAGATACACAGATTTCAAAAAAGCTTTACCGAAAAAGCACACCATGCAATAATCTGAGTACAGCGCTCAGACAACAAATCAAGCCATACAGATATCCGCCATGTTGTGGAGTCAACAGAAGTCAGAAATAACATTATAAATATTCACTTACCTTTGATGATCTTCATCAGAATGCACTCCCAGGAATCCCAGTTCCACAATAAATGTTTGATTTGTTCGGTAAAGTCCATAATTTATGTCCAAATACTTCCTTTTTGTTTGCGCGTTTAGCCCAGTAATCCAAATGCACAATGCGCAAACGCTTAGTTCAGACTAAAAGTTCAAAAAGTTATATTACAGTTCGTAGAAACATGTCAAACGAATTATAGAATCAGTCTTTAGGATGATATCATAAATCTTCAATAATGTTCCAACCGGAGAATTCCTTTGTCTGTAGAATTGCAATGGAACACAAGCTAACTATCACGTGAACGCACGTGGTCAGCTCATGGCACTCTGCCAGACCTCTGACTCAATCCCCTCTCATTCGCCCCCACTTCACAGTAGAAGCCTCAAACACGGTTCTAAAGACTGTTGACATCTAGTGGAAGCCTTAGGAAGTGCAATTTGACCCCATAGACACTGTATATTCGATAGGCAAAGAGTTGAAAAACTACAAATTTCCCACTTCCTGGTTGGATTTTTTCTCAGGTTTTTGCCTGCCATATGAGTTATGTTATACTCACAGACATCATTCAAACAGTTTTAGAAACTTCAGAGTGATTTCTATCCAAATCTAGTAATACTATGCATATATTAGCAACTGGGACTGAGTAGCAGGCAGTTTACTCTGGGCACCTTATTCATCCAAGCTACTCAATACTGCCCCCAGCCATAACAAGTTAAGGTTTGACTGACCTCCAGCCCCATCCCTTAGCTGTTTAAAAAAAAGTGGCAGGGTGTCTACTTTGTTGTTGTTCGAATCCCAGATTGCCCCTTTAAGGGCTGACTTACCTTAGAGAGGGGCAGGACGAGGAAGGCTCCGCCCCCACTGGACTCCACAATGACGGCCAGGAACTTTGGGTTGACGGCACAGAACGAGCTGTCCCACGTCACCTTGGAAACGCGTATGTCATCATAGCCCTGCTCCGTCTTCCCTGCCTGTCCGAAGACGTGCCGGAACTTACTCTGTCGTACGATGCTGCGACTCATCGCTATGGAAACAAAGAAGGGAGGGGGTAAAGATTGAGAGAGATGGGAGAGAGGAAGAGTGAGAGCGGGGCGACGAGGAGGGGGGGGGCAGAGAGATGGAGAGAGGAAGAGTGAGAGTGGGGACGAAAAGGATGGGAGAGAGGTGGGGAGAGGGGAGAGAGAGAAGAAGAGTGAGTGAAGGAGGGAATCATGATTTAGTGAGGAAGTGACAATTACAGATATGCAATGTCAATCAATCAAGCATTTAATCAATCATTCAAGAGATCATGAAATTCTTATTGACCAAGAGAAGTAATATCAATCCAACTTAAATGATGTGAATCATGGGACTGATCTCACCTCTTCCATTGATAAGCTATGACTCTTGGCATTCTGCGAAACACACATGATGGTATTTTAGGATGGAAGTGTCGTCAAAAGTCAAGTTGAGTCATGTGTCTGTTGCTGATTAACAATATAACAGTGTTGAGTTGTTATGTGTCTGTTGCTGATTAGCAATATAACAGTGTTGACTTGTTGTGTCTGTTGCTGATTAGCAATATAACAGTGTTGAGTTGTTGTGTGTCTGTTGCTGATTAGCAATATAACAGTGTTGAGTTGTTATGTGTCTGTTGCTGAGTAGCAATATAACAGTGTTGAGTTGTTGTGTCTGTTGCTGATTAGCAATATAACAGTGTTGAGTTGTTGTGTCTGTTGCTGATTAGCAATATAACAGTGTTGAGTTGTTGTGTGTCTGTTGCTGATTAGCAATATAACAGTGTTGACTTGTTGTGTCTGTTGCTGATTAGCAATATAACAGTGTTGAGTTGTTGTGTGTCTGTTGCTGATTAGCAATATAACAGTGTTGAGTTGTTGTGTCTGTTGCTGATTAGCAATATAACAGTGTTGAGTTGTTGTGTCTGTAGCTGATTAGCAATATAACAGTGTTGAGTTGTTGTGTCTGTTGCTGATTAGCAATATAACAGTGTTGAGTTTTTATGTGTCTGTTGCTGATGTACTGTTGTCATGTTATTGTCCGGGGCAACGGGCCAGAACAATGTAAGCCGTGAAAACACAGGAGACACATTCTAGATCTCTGATGATCCATCAGCACAGATATTAATAGTGTGATTGTCCCACACAAACACCCACATGCGCACGTACACTCACATACACACACACACACAGATACAGACACACAAACACCCACATGCGCACGTACACTCACATACACACACACACACAGATACAGACACACACACACATACACAAACACAGCTGATGAAGATATGGGATCAGACCACAAGATAAATGAGTAAAGCATTAAGACAAGATATAAACTCAAACTGCAGTAGTCTGTATGTAACGTAATACTACATAGAAGTAAGTACTGTTGGTTAATATGTACATCTGTGATAAACAGAATATTTCCTGTATATAAGGAAATGAAGGGTGCGTGGACATGAACACACACATACAGAAGAAAGGCCATAGGCTGGCATTAAAACCCACATCCAGAATTACCCAGCTGCCCCTGCAGACAGGAGCCCAGGAGAATTAGGACCTGAGCAATCTCTCTGAAAGGTGAAATAAAATGCTGTAGTAAAACTACTCTCCGTTCAGAGAAGAAAGTCAAGTTATATGCTGTTGGGATCTTTGGAGATGGGAGACCTTTTTGGAGACCCAATGAAGACCGAAACATTGGCAAACAAATACACAGAGCAGCACAGAATGCTGTGGCTCCACTGGACAACTGAAGATGAACAAACCCGTCCTGTCCTTGGTGTAAACATGCTTCTGATATTGACTCAATTAACCTCAGTTTACAGGAACAACTTGCCCTTCCATAATGTATCTCTAATACGAGCTCTTACTATCAGATAGATGCCGAAAAAGTAGTCCAAGACTAGAAACCATTGAAACTACCTGTAAATCCACAACTGGCTTAATCTGTTTCCAAGGAAACAGCCAAATATGTGCTCACCCAAGTGCTTTATGATTTTACCACTGTATGTATGTATGTATGTATGTATGTATGTATGTATGTATGTATGCATGTATGCATGTATGCATGTATGCATGTATGTATGTATGTATGTAGCATTACACGACCCGACAGTTGATAGGGTGGATGAACTGATAGGCCTTAGTTCCGCTTGTTTCTGGGGTGTGTGTTATCAGGGAATTCCAGTCACCACATACAAAAGGTCTCTAGGTCTCTGCTGTGTGAGTCCTGATCCCAGCTCTACTCAGCAACATGACACAGTTATCATAAGAAATGTGACCAGAGTGTAATAGAGTGTAACCGAGTGTAACCGAGAATAACCGAGAGTAAATAGAGTGTAACTGAGTGTAAATAGAGTGTAAGAGTGTAATAGAGTGTAAATAGAGTGTAATAGAGTGGAAAGAGTGTAAGAGTGTAATAGAGTGTAAATAGAGTATAATAGAGTGTAGAGTGTAATAGAGTGTAAATAGAGCGTAATAGTGTAAATACAGTGTAATAGAGTGTAATAGAGTGTAACAGAGGGTAATATAGTGTGAGTATAATAGAGTGTAATAGGGTGTAACAGAGTGTAATAGAGTGTAACAGATGGTAATAGAGTGTGAGTATAATAGAGTGTAACAGATGGTAATATAGTGTGAGTATAATAGAGTGTAATACAGTGTAAAAGAGTGTAATAGGGTGTAATAGAGTGTAAATAGAGTATAAGAGAGAGAGTGTAGTAGAGTGTAATAGAGTGTAACAGAGCGTAATAGAGTGTAAATAGAGTGTAACAGAGTGTAATAGAGTGTAAATAGAGTGTAACAGAGTGTAATAGAGTGTAAATAGAGTGTAACAGAGTGTAATAGAGTGTAAATAGAGTGTAACAGAGTGTAATATAGTGTGAGTATAATAGAGTGTAATAGGGTGTAATAGAGTGTAACAGAGGGTAATTTAGTGTGAGTATAATAGAGTGTAACAGAGGGTAATATAGTGTGAGTATAATAGTGTAATACAGTGTAATAGGTTGTAACAGAGTGTAATAGGGTGTAACAGAGTGTAATAGGGTGTAACAGAGTGTAATAGGGTGTAACAGAGTGTAACCGAGTGTAATAGGGTGTAACAGAGTGTAATAGGGTGTAACAGAGTGTAATAGGGTGTAACAGAGTGTAATAGGGTGTAATAGATTGTTACAGAGTGTAACAGAGTGCAATAGGGTGTAACCGAGTGTAATAGGGTGTAACAGAGTGTAATAGGGTGTAATAGATTGTTACAGAGTGGAACAGAGTGCAATAGGGTGTAACAGAGTGCAATAGGGTGTAATAGATTGTAACAGAGTGTAACAGAGTGTAATAGGGTGTAACATAGTGTAATAGGGTGTAACAGAGTGTAATAGATTGTTACAGAGTGTAACAGAGTGCAATAGGGTGTAACAGAGTGCAATAGGGTGTAACAGAGTGCAATAGGGTGTAACAGAGTGCAATAGGGTGTAACAGAGTGCAATAGGGTGTAATAGATTGTTACAGAGTGTAACAGAGTGTAATAGGGTGTAACAGAGTGTAACAGAGTGCAATAGGGTGTAACAGAGTGCAATAGGGTGTAACAGAGTGTAATAGGGTGTAATAGATTGTAACAGAGTGTAATAGGGTGTAACAGAGTGTAATAGGGTGTAATAGAGTGGAATGCAGTGTAATAGAGTGTAATACAGTGTAACAGAGAAATACCTAGTCAGCTGACTGTCAGTTTATAACAGTATAATAAGGTAGGCCTACTCTTTATTAAACAGTTTATAACAGTATAATAAGGTAGGCCTACTCTTTAAACAGTTTATAACAGTATAATAAGGTAGGCCTACTCTTTATTAAACAGTTTATAACAGTATAATAAGGTAGGCCTACTCTTTATGAAACAGTTTATAACAGTATAATAAGGTAGGCCTACTCGTTAAACAGTTTATAACAGTATAATAAGGTAGGCCTACTCTTTAAACAGTTTCTAACAGTATAATAAGGTAGGCCTACTCTTTATTAAACAGTTTATAACAGTATAATAAGGTAGGCCTACTCTTTAAACAGTTTATAACAGTATAATAAGGTAGGCCTACTCTTTAAACAGTTTATAACAGTATAATAAGGTAGGCCTACTCTTTATGAAACAGTTTATAACAGTATAATAAGGTAGGCCTACTCTTTATGAAACAGTTTATAACAGTATAATAAGGTAGGCCTACTCTTTAAACAGTTTATAACAGTATAATAAGGTAGGCCTACTCTTTAAACCGTTTATTACAGTATAATAAGGTAGGCCTACTCTTTATTAAACAGTTTATAACAGTATAATAAGGTAGGCCTACTCTTTAAACAGTTTATAACAGTATAATAAGGTAGGCCTACTCTTTATTAAACAGTTTATAACAGTATAATAAGGTAGGCCTACTCTTTAAACAGTTTATAACAGTATAATAAGGTAGGCCTACTCTTTATTAAACAGTTTATAACAGTATAATAAGGTAGGCCTACTCTTTAAACAGTTTATAACAGTATAATAAGGTAGGCCTACTCTTTAAACAGTTTATAACAGTATAATAAGGTAGGCCTACTCTTTATTAAACAGTTTATAACAGTATAATAAGGTAGGCCTACTCTTTATTAAACAGTTTATAACAGTATAATAAGGTAGGCCTACTCTTTAAACAGTTTATAACAGTATAATAAGGTAGGCCTACTCTTTAAACAGTTTATAACAGTATAATAAGGTAGGCCTACTCTTTATGAAACAGTTTATAACAGTATAATAAGGTAGGCCTACTCTTTAAACAGTTTATAACAGTATAATAAGGTAGGCCTACTCTTTAAACAGTTTATAACAGTATAATAAGGTGGGCCTACTCTTTATTAAACAGTTTATAACAGTATAATAAGGTAGGCCTACTCTTTATTAAACAGTTTATAACAGTATAATAAGGTAGGCCTACTCTTTATTAAACAGTTTATAACAGTATAATAAGGTAGGCCTACTCTTTATTAAACAGTTTATAACAGTATAATAAGGTAGGCCTACTCTTTAAACAGTTTATAACAGTATAATAAGGTAGGCCTACTCTTTAAACAGTTTATAACAGTATAATAAGGTAGGCCTACTCTTTAAACAGTTTATAACAGTATAATAAGGTAGGCCTACTCTTTATGAAACAGTTTATAACAGTATAATAAGGTAGGCCTACTCTTTAAACAGTTTATAACAGTATAATAAGGTAGGCCTACTCTTTATTAAACAGTTTATAACAGTATAATAAGGTAGGCCTACTCTTTAAACAGTTTATAACAGTATAATAAGGTAGGCCTACTCTTTATTAAACAGTTTATAACAGTATAATAAGGTAGGCCTACTCTTTAAACAGTTTATAACAGTATAATAAGGTAGGCCTACTCTTTAAACAGTTTATAACAGTATAATAAGGTAGGCCTACTCTTTAGAAACAAACCGTTCAGGGCAAAAAGATAGGAATGCATAGATTTCCATTACTGCATGTTTGTTCATATCCCAGAAACCATTCCATTTACATTGTTACCACCTAGGGAACGCTCTTGTCCAGAGAGACTAACAATCAATGCATTCAACCACCTCCATTACAGTACAGACAAGTTCTGTCTGTCTGTCTGTCTGTCTGTCTGTCTGTCTGTCTGTCTGTCTGTCTGTCTGTCTGTCTGTCTGTCTGTCTGTAGCTGTGATAGGCCTTAGCTCTTATATTCTCTGCTCTGTTCTGGCATGGCTCTCCAGACAGAGCAAAAGAATGACATGGTCACTTTCCTAATATAGACATGCCAAACTGTCCGTTCCCACCCCCAGCTCTAACACCAGCCCTACCCTTACCACTCTGGGGCTCTGGGGAGAGGGCCTAACCATCCCCAATAGGAAAATGAAACAGATCTCCCTGATCTGTCAATAACAAGAATATTGGCGACTACACGCACGCACACAATCCTTAAACTCGTATGCGCAAGCACGCACACTCACACATCTGGAAACCTACCACAGTAGCCTAATAATGTTACCCCTATAAGGAAAGGAGGGGGGCACCCCCCCCCCCCCCCTCCCCTCTGGCCCTGCACAACGTGCTCCATTTGGTTCAGCAGTCACAACTTAAAGCTCGACACTGTCCGCGGATAAAAAGTGCGCAGTCACATTGTGACATCTATGACTTTCCCAGCATTACGCACACACTGGCAATGCGGTAAAAGAAGCTGTCGCAGCATTCAACTGCAGAGTCGACGGTTATTGACGTTATTAATTATAGTAGAACACGGCTGCTTTGGGTCAATTGAGGCAACTCACTCAGCTCGGTATTTGTTGGGTATTCCCACCGGTCGTTCGCCCTCCGAATTCTCCACTCCCCCTTCCCTTGGTAGTTTTCTGTTCTCGGTAACGCGCCGTGCTTATTGGAGTGTTTTCTCTGGTTCTCTGTGGTCCAGTTTTGTACACTTGGTGCGGACTTGGCGGCGGGCGCGAGGTACAACTATGACGCGGCGAGACGAGCAAGAAGGGAGGGGGTCTGAAAGGAGGACAGAGAGAGAAGGAGCGGAGGGAGGGGATATGGGAAAGGGGTCAAAGTGGTCCCGTCTATTTTCGAAAGGCCCTGTCTGGCTATCTCTCGTATGCCTGGGACAGAGCTATAGGTTGAGCTGCGATCGCGCGCAGGAGTCAGGTGGTCACTGGCTAGGCTGTGCCACACAAGCGCGTGAAGAGGAAGAGGGGGTTACATTAAAACTTAGACGATCTGCCATGTTCGTAAACTATAGTCTACTTATAAACTGTCAGATATGCTATGGCCATGAATAAATTATTTAGACGATTAAAACGTATTTTTTTCCAAATGTGGGCCAATACACTTTGATTTCCAAGACTGCTGTCAAAATTTGGCAGCCATTTCCTAAACTATCCAGTGTGAGACCTGGTAACAGGCCGACATAAATTCCGTGGGCTACTCCGCCAGTCAGTGGCACAACGGACCAACTGTCACTCCGTTACAAACTATCATCTGTCCTAGTTCGGTTTGACAGCTGCACGCGGCTCCATCCAGTGCTGAGCTGAGATGAACTGCATGCACCCAGACCTAATACCGATAGAGGGCGACAAACTCAGCACTGACCGAGTGAAGTATAGTAGGCCTAGTGAAGTCTAGTAGGCCTAGTGAAGTCTAGTAGGCCTAGTGAAGTCTAGTAGGCCTGGTGAAGTCTAGTAGGCCTAGTGAAGTCTAGTAGGCCTAGTGAAGTCTAGTAGGCCTGGTGAAGTCTAGTAGGCCTAGTGAAGTCTAGGAGGCCTGGTGAAGTCTAGTAGGCCTGGTGAAGTCTAGTAGGCCTGGGGAAGTCTAGTAGGCCTGGTGAAGTCTAGTAGGCCTGGTGAAGTCTAGTAGGCCTAGTGAAGTCTAGTAGGCCTAGTGAAGTCTATGAGGCCTGGTGAAGTCTAGTAGGCCTAGTGAAGTCTAGTAGGCCTAGTGAAGTCTAGGAGGCCTGGTGAAGTCTAGTAGGCCTAGTGAAGTCTAGAAGGCCTGGTGAAGTCTAGTAGGCCTAGTGAAGTCTAGTAGGCCTAGTGAATTCTAGAAGGCCTGGTGAAGTCTAGTAGGCCTGGTGAAGTCTAGTAGGCCTAGTGAAGTCTAGTAGGCCTAGTGAAGTCTAGTAGGCCTAGTGAAGTCTAGTAGCCCTAGTGAAGTCTAGAAGGCCTGGTGAAGTCTAGTAGGCCTGGTGAAGTCTAGTAGGCCTGGTGAAGTCTAGGAGGCCTGGTGAAGTCTAGTAGGCCTGGTGAAGTCTAGTAGGCCTAGTGAAGTCTAGTAGGCCTGGGGAAGTCTAGTAGGCCTGGGGAAGTCTAGAAGGCCTGGTGAAGTCTAGTAGGCCTGGGGAAGTCTAGAAGGCCTGGTGAAGTCTAGTAGGCCTGGTGAAGTCTAGTAGGCCTGGTGAAGTCTAGTAGGCCTAGTGAAGTCTATGAGGCCTGGTGAAGTCTAGTAGGCCTAGTGAAGTCTAGGAGGCCTGGTGAAGTCTATGGGCCAATGAAGACCGTAACACACAATTTGTTCACTTCTTCAGTTTACAGTATTGGCCTTTGGAGGAATTAAAAAAATAAAATGAAGATGCAAGACAACATGACAACAGGTCACACAACAGGTCACACAACAGGTCACACAACAGGACACACAACAGGTCACCCAACAGGTTACACACAACAGGACACACAACAGGTCACACAACAGGTCACACAACAGGTCACACAACAGGACACACAGGACACACAGGACACACAACAGGTCACACAACAGGTCACACAACAGGACACACAACAGGACACACAACAGGTCACACAACAGGACACACAACAGGACACCCAACAGGTCACACAACAGGTCACTCGACCATAAAGCCCTTATTGGAAGAGTGCTGCAGAGGGGATTGTTCTTCTGGAAGGGTCTCCAATCACCACAGAAAAACTCTGGAGTTCTGTCAGAGTGACCATCTGGTTCTTGGTCAAGGCCATTTAAAAAAAATGTAACCTTTATTTATCTAGGCAAGTCAGTGAATAACAAATTCTTATTTACAATGACGGCCTACACCGGCCAAACCTGGACGATGCTGGGCCAATTGTGCGCCGCCCTATGGAACTCCCATTCACGTTTAGTTGTGATACAGCCTGGATTCGAACCAGGGTGTCTGTAGTGACGCCTCTAACACTGAGATGCTTAGACCACTGCGCCACTCAGAATGAGCCCTTCTCCCCCGATTGTTCAGTTTGGCCGGGTGGACAGCTCTAGGAAGAATCTTGATGTTTCCAAACTTCTTCCATGTAAGAATGGTGGAGACCACTGTCTTCTTTGGGAACTTCAATGCTGCTGAATTATTTGCTACCGTTCCCCAGATCTGTGCCTCGACACAA
This sequence comes from Oncorhynchus mykiss, assembly GCF_057628025.1. Taxonomy (NCBI): domain Eukaryota; kingdom Metazoa; phylum Chordata; class Actinopteri; order Salmoniformes; family Salmonidae; genus Oncorhynchus; species Oncorhynchus mykiss. The sequence continues at coordinate 10,625,139 of NC_143050.1, forward strand.
TCCTGTCTCGGAGCTCTATGGACAATTCCTTTGACATCATGGCCTGGTTTTTGCTCTGTCATGCACTGTCAACTGTGGGACCTTATATAGACAGGTGTGTGCTTTATGGTCGAGTGACCAGACGGAAGCCACTCCTCAGTAAAAGGCACATGACAGCACGCTTGGAGTTTGCCAAAAGCCACCTAAAGGACTTTCAGACCATGAGAAACAAGATTATCTGGTCTGATGAAAGCAAGATTGAACTCTTTGGCCTGAATGCCAGGTGTCACGTCTGGAGGAAACCTGGCACCATCCCCACGGTGAAGCACGGTGGGATGTTTTTCAGGACTGGGACTGGGAGAGAAGTCTGGATTGAGGGAAAGATGAACGGAGCAAAGTACAGAGAGATCCTTGATGAAAACCTGCTCCAGAATGCTCAGGACCTCCGATTGGGGCGAAGGTTCACCTTCCAATAGGACAAGAACCCTAAGCACACAACCAAGACAAGGAGTGGCTTCGGGGCAAGTCTCTGAATGTCTTCGAGTGGCCCAGCCCGGACTTCAAACATCTCTGCAGAGACCGGAAAATAGCTGAGCAGCAACACGCCTGTTCCAACCTGACAGAGAGCTTTCAGAGGATCTGCAGAGAAGAATGGGCGAAACTCCCCAAATACAGGTGTACCAAGCTTGTAGCGTCATAGACAAAGGTGCTTCAACAAAGTACTGAGTAAAGGGTCTGCATACTGATGCAAATGTGATATTTCAGTTTTTTATTTTTAATAAATTAGCCAGTTACACTAGCTCTGTCTGGAGGAATGGGCCAAAACTCACCCCACTTATTGTGGGAAGCTTGTGGAAGGCTACCCAAAACATTTGACCCAAGTTAAACAATTGAAAGGCAATGCTACCAAATACTAATTGAGTGTATGTAAACTTCCGACTTCAACTGTAGGTGTTCCTTTTGACCAGATGTGAAAGGGCAGTGTGGAGTGCGATTGAGTGTCATCTGTGGATCTGTTGGGGCGGTATATGAATTGGAGTGGGTCTTGGTTTTCCGGGATGATGGATGCTGATGTGAGTCATATCCAGCCTTTCAAAGCACTTCATGGCTACAAACGTGAGTGCTATGGGGCGGTAGTCAGGTTATAAACGAGATATTCTAGATATCACCTTTTCTTCCAAGAGTGTGCAGATGAAAGAGAGATGTCTTGTATGAGTTGTTACGTGTCTGTCCTGCACTACACGTTTATCACCCACTGTCACTGTACCTGAAGTCCTGATAGACTGCAGTATCTCTCAGTGCATTGATCTGGGCCTTGAATACTTCTGGGTTAGTGGTTTGCATCAGGCTCACAATGTCTTGTAGCACAAAGAAATTGGATAGGATAGGATACAAAAGAAACACTGTACATTACTTAACATTCTACATAAATAACACGTTATCCATGGTACACATGGTCTTGTACGACCACATACAGAACAAAGGAAAAACATGGACTTCCAACAATTTTCATGGTTTGATCAGATTGTGTGGACTACATATGAATGATTACCGACTCAAATGGGATAATATGTGTACAGGTGTACAATATAAGATTGTATGGTTTCTTTTTTTTTGTAAATTATTTTTGGAATTCAGTACTTTTTAGAATGTAGGGACAGTGGTGGTCCAAAATAGGGGAGGGTTGTCAAACTTATTTTGGTGGTTTGGGGAGGGTTGTCAAACTTATTTTTGTGGTTTGGGGAGGGTTGTGTGTTTTTTTTATTGGACACAGGGGAAGAAAGGGCATTTTTTCCCAGATTTACATTCACCATTTTGCAGGTTTTACTTTATAATTTATTTCATTCGAGCCACATTTCCTCATCTGCTTGCATGCTCCTCCCCTATATTAAGGTGTTTTGGTACTTCCTTTATGCACTACTCTTTTCTGTGTGCTAACTTTTACCATACCGCAGGTCAGTATATTCTACCAGTCTAACAGTCTATCCTGCCCTCTATCCACCAGTCAGTGCAAATAGTGGGTAGTTTGTCCAGATCTGCAAAATGCAACTATCAATCATACCACACATAAATAATTCAAAGCTGCACCAATGTTCAATATAAAAGAGGAGAAGCCAGGTTCATCATTGCGCATGAAAGAACAGGTAAGACATGAGACATGCAGCTTGTTTAGTAAAATTGTTGACAATTGTTGAAATTGTTGCATTTATATTTTTGTTCACTATATAAACAAACTATTATGTTATAAGTCTTGTTAACTGGCCTCTCCTAGCCACTATGGCTAGTCCTGTCTGTGTGAAGGAGAGGCCAGTTAATTTCAACATAATAGTTTGTTTATATAGTGAACAAAAATATAAACGCAACAATTTCAACAATTGTCAACAATTTTACTGACTTACAGTTCATATAAGGAAATCAGTCAATGTAAATAAATGAATTAGGTGTAATCTTTGGATTTCACATGGCTGGGCAGGGGTGCAGCCATGGATGGGCCTGGGAGGGCATAGGAGCAAATATTTGGGAGCAAGGCCCACTCGCTGGGGTTCCAGGCCCAGCCAATCAGAATGTGTTTTACACCCACAAAAGGGCTTTATTACAAACAGAAATACTCTTCGTATTCATCAGCTGTCCGGGTGGCTGGTCTCAGACAATCCTGCAGGTGAAGAAGCCAGATGAGGAGGTCCTGTGCTGCCATGGTTACACGTGGTCTGCGTCTGTGAGGCCGGTTGGACGTACTGCCAAATTCTCTAAAAACACGTTGGAGGTCCGTTATGGTAGAGAAATCATTGAATTCTCATGGGATGGACACTTTATCGGTATGCCTGATTATATAAAGCGGTCACAGCAGACGTGTGTGAGGGATTCCAGAAAGCAGGTGCTTTCTACTGTCTGAATGATTGCTGGTGCCAAACTGTATAACCCCCATGTGGTTGTGGTTTCTTGGCAGGTTGGCAAGTTCTGTTCAGTTCAGATTCAGGTTCATTTAACGTCATCAAAAATATACATATAATGTATGATGTCATCTTACATTTATTGAACCTTAAATTACACAAATGTTGGAATATATGCCAATCATCAACCTATTACCTATTAAAGGTAGCGTCTTATTTAGAAGGAAAACAACATCGAAACACATTTCATCATCATCACAATCCTTATTGTCACACTTATCATCCATTCCACGTTGGTTCAACTTCAATTCATTGAAATGACGTGGAAACAATGTGGATTCAACCAGTATCCAGTGGGATGTGAAACTTGTCTCCAGAAATACATTTTGACACAGCATACAAAGAAATAAAGTGAGAAAAGCTAATTTACAGTGGGGCAAAAAAGTATTTAGTCAGCCACCAATTGTGCAAGTTCTCCCACTTAAAAATATGAGAGAGGCCTGTACTTTTCATCATAGGTACACTTCAACTATGACAGACAAAATTAGATTTTTTTTCTCCAGGAAATCACATGAATTTATTTGCAAATGCTTTGTGATTCATCAAAGTCATGTTAACTGACTGATATTATCTCATTAAACATCCTAAGCCTGTTAACCTCAAACCTTATTTTCGGTGTCTGCTGCAATAGCCCATCCGTGACAAGGTGTGATGAGTTGTGCATTCTGAGATGCCATTCTGCACACCACTGTTGTACCGCGCCATTATTTGACTGTTTGTGGCCCGCCTGTTAGCTTACACGATTCTTGACATTCTCCTGTGTTTTGTTTGTCGCGCCATTCTCTGTAAACCCTAGACATAATGGTTCCGTTGCGCCTGGCATCGACGATCATACCACGCTCAAAGTGTCTTATGTCACTTGTTTTGCCCATTCTAACGTTCAATCGAACAGTAACTGAATGCTTCGATGCCTACTTTATATAGCAAGCCATGGCCACATGTCTCACTCTCTGAGAGATGGAGGAAGTGGAGGCAGCGTGTCGAGCAAAGTTGGTGAAGACGAATGTTCTGAATGGACAACATTAGTGTCAAAAAATCTAACAAAAAGGAAATTGTCCAAAATTGGAGTGGAGGATACGTGTATGAACGATAATTCATCGTTTCATGTTGGGATGCGTTTGTTGAATAAGGATGCATATGTAGGAGACCCGTTTGAGGTGTCAAATTGTGAATATATGTGCTGGGAAAAACAAGGAGTCTGAGTGACCAGGTGTGGTCTTATTTTATTCGTTGTTTTTATGAATAACAGAGGAAGATTGCGCTTTGAACTTCAGTGCAGTGCACCCATCAAAGGAGACATCTCAGACAGAGGTTCAGGTTGAACACCGAAAGAGACTTCCTGGTGTGGTTGGTGCCCAGCATCTGACCTGCTAGGTCAATGGATAAAAAAAGTCTGTGGGTCCTGTTTAAAAAAAAATGAAGAGCACCTACAGTACCAACGCATGTGGAGCTTGGTTATTTAAGATACGCCGAAAGAGCTTTTGACCCCAAACCACTACAGTGTAAAATAAATTAAGAATTTGGCCAGGATTTTACATCTGCATTGCTTGCTGTTTGGGGTTTTAGGTTGGGTTTCTGTATAGCACTATGTGACATCTGCTGATGTAAAAAAAAAGAGATTTATAAATACATTTGATTGATTGATTGATTGATTGTTGCAAGTGTGTGCAGACGGATGGATTATACTGAAGAAAGGTGTGTAGAAGCATGACAGTCTCTGAGAGATGGCGGAAGTGGATGCTGATTGTGGTGGGGATTATGATCCCAAGAGCCCTGTAAGGGTGAAGGAGATTGAGGTGGAAAAACTTAAGTGGTCAATCGAATTTCCTATGTGGAGGTGATTAAAAGTGTTGAGAAAACAAGTGACGCTAGTAAAGACATGGTATTGGATGGATGTCTTGCCTGTGGTAAATGTTAGCTGCCAGTCAAAAGATACCTTGTGTGTTAAAAAGGAGGATTTTGTGGCGTTCATTGCCACAGTTCTAAACTCAAGTCTCAAAGTCAAAGAAACTGGATATTATTGTGGCTGAGGCAGAAAGGTTTTTGGTACTGTGTAGGGATCAGATCTGTTTTGTTTTTAACAGAGCATTTGTTTGACTTAGTTTACTTATTTTTTGTAGGTCGTTTTAGTTTTTGTTAGTTTGTTCCGTTTTTCCTGTTTCCATCCCACACATAAGAGGGAGGGTGTACACTAAATGGTGCAAACGCCAATATACCATAGAAGAAGAAGACTCGCCGTCTGTTGGAGTGATCAATTTTCGTGAACAGGTTGATGTACTAAATAAATTGGCCTGGCCACTGAGTGTATGTAAAAAAAAAAAGCCTAAATATTACGACACTTCTAGTCAATCAAATAAGCCTCACGTAATTCGACACTCTCTCATTCACCTCCATACAAAAAAAGGGTTTAACTCACGTGGACACATTTTGGGCGGAGTAAATTCTCTCGCTTCGCCTCTTCATCTGATTACCTTGAAAACAACGGTCGGACATCTTGGACGCAGTGTCCAATTCTTGAATTTATACCAGTGGTCGAATCAGCAACTAGTGCTTTGAAAACTTCCTCGGAGTATCGGCGCTCCGGTATCACGAGTCCCATCACGAAGCCTCTAGCTCGACCGAACAAAGTACATACCATAACATATATTTTAGTATTTCTTAGCTACTGTAGTTAGCAACAACAATGAGAAACTGCTGTGCGGTGAATTGTGCTAATCGAGCTGGTCAAGGATGGAGATTCTTCACTATACCAAGAGGATCTCATCCCTTCCAAAAGAATAGAAGACGGTTGTGGCTGCAAGCCATAAAACGGGTGGATTGGGGCCCTGATGGTCTGAGGGGTGATTATAGCTTGTGTGGAGCTCATTTCATCTCTGGTAAGTATGCTTTGCCTAGTTAGCAAATGCTAATACGTTTGCTAGTTAAAGATAAAATGACGGAATTAATAAAAATAACAGCGCAATACCCGCCTTTGTTTAGCTAAAAAAGTTAGGGTATAGGGCTGGAGAAATGTACTGAACCACTGAAATTCACGTGTGTCGTGAACAGCGTGAGCAACAATAGTGGGATCGGCTGTTCGCCTTTAAAATAAAGTTACCCTGTTGACATTTATGCAAACTGATAAAAATGTAGTAATCATCACACAATTGGACTAGATAGACCCACATGGTTGGAATGTTAACTTTTTTTTTTAATCAACAGACAATAATTCGTTAATTTGACAACGTATTAGAAACGTATTAGACTTCATAATTGCATTGTGGGCAAAAGTTACAACCTTACCCCATTTCATGGACCCAAGACCCATAGGTATCAGCCTACACAGTGACACCCACAGATTACAATTCTTGAAGAGTATACACAAATATTAGCGTAGTACCTTCTTATCGTGGGACTTCAGTATCTCCACCTTTTCCTGTTGAAAAGCAATATCCCAATTCTAAATACAGTCAAGTACACACACTGAAGGGTAAATTAATGCTTTGAGCAAAATAGTATTTATAGACACAACTGCAAACTTCAATAAGTAGGGCAGAGGTAGGCAACCCGTTCCTGGATTGCCACAAGTACTGCAGGATCTAATAAAAATGTATTTGTCACATGCACGGAATACAACAGACCTTTACAAGCCATTAACCAACAATAGAGTTAAAAAAAAAACATACTTTTAAAATTATTTCCTAAATATAACACAATACAATAACGAGGCTATATACAGGGGGTACCGGTACCGAGTCAATGTGCGGGGGTACAGGTTAGTCCAGGTAGTTTGTACATGTAGGTAGTGGTAAAGTGAGGGGGTGTCAATGTAATAGTCCGGGTGGCCTTTTGATGAATTGTTCAGCAGTCTTATGGTTTGGGGGTAGAAGCTGTTAAGGAGCCTTTTAGACTGAGACTTGGTGCTCCGGTACCACTTGCCGTTCGGTAGCAGAGAGAACAGTCTATGACTTGGATGACTGAAGTCTGACAATTTTGGGGGGGCTTTCCTCTGACACTGTCTAGTTGGGCATTCAAGGAGCTGGTTTGATGGGAAGTTGTGATGTCAATAGAGAACAAAAGAGGAAAGTGTCCCCCCCCTCGTGCCATGTCATGACTTACCTGGACCACTTAATGAGAGATGCCTTTTGTTAATAATCAGGTGTCAAATGAGGTGAAAAAGGAGAATAGAGTGCCATTTTAACTGTGGGAAATCAACTTACTATTCGGGTCTATTGTGTGAATGGAACATATTGCGATTTGTTTTTATTTTTTATTTCACCTTTATTTAACCAGGTAGGCCAGTTGAGAACACCTGTATTTAACCAGGTAGGCCAGTTGAGAACACCTGTATTTAACCAGGTAGGCCAGTTGAGAACACCTTTATTTAACCAGGTAGGCCAGTTGAGAACACCTTTATTTAACCAGGTAGGCCAGTTGAGAACACCTTTATTTAACCAGGTAGGCAAGTTGAGAACAAGTTCTCATATATATATATATATATATATACCGGACACTTGAGAAATTTAACCAACCCAAAAAGCATTCCTTGCATCATCACATTTGCAGAGACTGATGTAAGACAGCCTACTATTCAGAATGTGATGAGTAGATTGGCTAGTCATGATTTAGGTTTATAATACAACTGAATCACTGTTCTCAAAAAAGACTGTTCAATGCGTGGCTGAGTGGCGTATAGAGTAGAGGCCTGGGCTATAGGCCATATCAGACATGCTTCTTCTTTCTTTGCACGGGAAAACACATTTCATACAATTCTACTACACGTTGTATGACTGGAGACATCAGCTGAATCTTTTCTTAATATGACAAATGACAGGGTAGCCTACTCTGCTGACAATGACAGATCTATAACATCAACGTTGTCCATATAAACAGGCCTAAGGGGAGACACAAATAGAATACTTTTCGAATGAACTGTAGTTCTTTCTCCCATCTTTTCATTCAGACTCAATCATGGACACACTTACTTAAATATAGGTTAAATAAAATAAATCAATTGAACAGGTCAGGGTTCCATAGTCCTAGGCAGAAACTGATTCAGCTGCACGACCAGGTGGACAGGGCCAACCAGGCAGGATAAACCCCATCCACCCCACACCACCAGAGGGATAGGCTGATACCTTTGGATCTTGGGTCCATGAAATGGGGGTAAGGCTGTACATTGCAATATGAATGTATTGAATGTCCAATACACACAATAGACTGACTGGGAAGGTGATTTCCCCAAACTGAGGCTATAAAGTGTTTTACATTTACGATGTTTACAAACGTTGGAGTAAAACAAGAGTATATTGTGGGTTCTGATGTGGTATGACAGTTGAACTAAGCTCATGAGGCATTTATAAGTTACTGCTATATTCTTCAAGAATCAGTGGGTGGCCTCCCGGGTGGCACAGTGGTCGACGGCACTGCATTGCAATGCTAGCTGTGCCACCAGAGATTCTGGGTTTGAGCCCAGACTCTGTCGCAGCCGGCCGGGACCGGGAGGTCCATGGGGTGACGCACAATTGGCCCAGCGTCGTCCGGGTTAGGAAGGGTTTGGCCGGCAAGGATATCCTTGTCTCGTCGCACGCTAGCAACTCCTGTGGCGGGCCGGGTGCAGTGCACGCTGACCAGGTCGCCAAGTGTACAGTGTTTCCTCTGTCACATTGGTGCTGCTGGCTTCCGGGTTGGATGTGCATTGTGTCAAGAAGCAGTGCGGCTTGGTTGGGTTGTGTTTCGGAGGACGCATGGCTCTCGACCTTCACCTCTCCCGAGTCCGTACGGGAGCTGCAGCGATGAGACAAGACTGTAACTACTACCAATTGGATACTGAGAAATTGGGGAGGAAAAAAGGAGTAAAATAAAATGTAAAAAAAAGAATCAGTGGGTATATATCATTCAATTAAGGATTCTAGCTTTGAAGGAATAATTCACAAAAATGACATATTGGTTTCCATACTGTTGAAGGAATTTAATTCCTCTGTTTTAATTCCCAATTACAATTAAACACTCTGTCAATTCATAAGAATTTGTAAGACCCTTATTTTATAGGAATGGACAGAGCCCCGGTCTTAAAAGTCAAGTAACAGCCTTTATTCAAGAGAGTACTGCCACAATACAGGTTACCACAGGTTATAAACTGATAATTACGTCCTTTAGTTCCAGCCCCAATCCGTGCCATATCCGTTCCAGTACAAAGTTTCTCTCCAGCCTTCCCACATCCGTCTCCCTACTAATTTAATTTACGAGTCAAGGTTTTCTTGTGTAGATAAGCATTCTAGCCAGTCTGATTCATTTGTACCAAGGAACAGACCGTCATTGTTACTAAACTCTTGACCACATTCACTTCAGTACTGGGATCAGATAAGAAAATTCATACATATACAGTAACATTTAGTATTTTGATTAGTAGATATACAGTAACATAATATTATTCTGTTTAGTACATCCTGATTTGAAATGTATACATAATTAGTCATTTATAGATAAAAATTCCCTTAACACATACCCTGCAAAGGACAAGCAATTAAATGTTTTGGTTTCGTTTACCATGTCACTGTTTCCAAATGTGAACTTCTTAGCAGGTCAATGGCACCGATATTATCCTTTTTTTTAAATTGATTTTATTTTTATTTTTTTTGCTTCATGTCCAAATCTTCTATAATGAACTACATTGACCTACACAATCAATTCTAGATACTTAGGGATGATTTTGACATAATTTAGCAAGCCAAGATAAAATAACCTTCTAGTAAGTCATAAGTTTGCTAGCCAGTCCATTCACTAATCACCAAAAATATTTTCTTTCCAACCCAGGAGAACCTTCTATGGACTACGACAGCCCCGATTTTGTTCCATCAATATTTCCCCAAGGCAAACAGACAAGGTATGTTTGTATTCATTACATTTTGTGTTTTCATTTTAAATGCGTTTTCATTCAGTTGCTAATTCTCACTTGAGCTCTACTGTTGTCCCCTAGAAACTCAAGAAAGACGAGATGCAATAAAGCACAGTCTGACGGCAGTGCTGTTGCCATGGCAAGTCCAGACACAGAGGTCGATGTCCTTCCTGACTGTTCTGAAGGTACACAGTAATGTTAACACTTAGGCTTTGACATTTTAAGGCGTTAGTGCTGAGCGATTAACCAAAATGTCAGTTATGTTTCAAGTTAAACAATTTAAAGGCAATGCTACCAAACACTAAATTAGTATATGTAAACTTCCGACCCACTGGGAATGTGATGAAATAAATAAATGCTGAATTAAATTAATTCTCTCTACTATTATTACATTTCACACTCTTACATTTTCACATTCTTAAAATAGTGGTGATTCTAACTGACCTAAGGCGGGGCATTTTTAGCCGGATTAAATGTCAGGAATTGTGAAAAACTGAGTCTAAATGTATTTGGCGAAGGTGTATGTAAACTTCTGACTTCAACTGTATAAACTCAGCAAAAAAAGAACTGTCCTCTCACTGTCAACGGTGTTTATTTTCAGCAAACTTAACATGTGTAAATATTTGTATGAACATAAGATTCAACAACTGAGACAAACTGAACAAGTTCCACAGACATGTGACTAACCGGAATGGAATAGGGAGAGGGAAGGGGTCAAAATCAAAAGTAAGTCAGTCTCTGGTGTGGCCACCAGCTGCATTAAGTACTGCAGTGCATCTTCTACTCATGGACTGCACCAGATTTGCCAGTTCTTGCTGTGAGATGTTACCCCACTCTTCCACCAAGGCACCTGCAAGTTCCCAGACATTTCTGGAGGGAATGGCCCTAGCCCTCACCCTCCAATCCAACAGGTCCCAGAGGTGCTCAATGGGATTGAGATCCGGGCTCTATGCTGGCCATGGCAGAACACTGACATTCCTGTCTTGCAGGAAATCGCGCACAGAACGAGCAGTATGGCTGGTGGCATTGTCATGATGGAGGGTCATGTCAAAATGAGCCTGTAGGACGTGTACCACATGAGGGAGGAGGATGTCTTCCCTGTAATGCACAGCGTTGAGATTGCCTGCAATGACGACAAGCTCAGTCAAATGGTTCTGTGGCACGCTGCCCCAGACCATGACAGACCCCCCACCACAATATTGATCCCGTTCCAGAGTACAGGCCTCGGTGTAATGTTCATTCCTTCGAGACGATAAACGTGAATCCGACCATCACCCCTGGTGAGACAAAACCTCGACTCGTCAGTGTAGAGCACTTTTTGCCAGTCCTGTCTGGTCCACTGACGGTGGGTTTGTGCCCATAGGCAACGTTGTTGCAGATGATGTCTGGTGAGGACCTGCCTTACAACAGGCCTACAAGCCTTCAGTCCAGCCTCTCTCAGCCTATTGTGGACAGTTTGAGCACAGATGGATTGTGCATTCCTGCTGTAACTCAGGCAGTTGTTGCTGCCATCCTATAACTGTCCCGCAGGTGTGATGTTCAGATGTACTGATCCTGTGCAGGTGTTGTTACACGTGGTCTGCCACTGGGAGGACGATCAGCTGTCCATCCTGTCTTCCTGTAGCGCTGTCTTAGGTGTCTCACAGTAACGGACTTTGCAATTATTGCCCTGGCCACATCTGCAGTCCTCATGCCTCCTTGCAGCATGCCTAAGTCACGTTCACGCAGATGAGCAGGGACCCTGGGCATCTTTCTTTTGTTTTTTTTCAGTCAGTAGAATTTCCTCTTCAGTGTCCTAAGTTTTCATAACTGTGACCTTAATTGCCTACTGTCTGTAAGCTTTTAGTGTCTTGGCAACCATTCCACAGGTGCATGTTCATTAATTATTTATGATTCATTGAACAAGCATGGGAAACAGTGTTTAAACCCTTTACAATGAAGATCTGAAGTTATTTGGGTTTTTACGAATTATCTTTGAAAGAGTGCTGAAAAAGGGACGTTTCTTTTTTTGCCGAGTTTATCATATATATATATGTGTGTGAACTGTTTGCCTCAATGTGAGTTAGTGGGAATTGAGTATGTAATGAAGTAATACCTCAAATTGAAATGATAAAATACCCAACATGATGACTTGCTGCATACCAAAAATTCTGGAATTTGGTGATGCCATCTCTTGTTCAGCACAATCTCAGTCGGGGCCAGATGAGCTGGTGATCCTCTTTCTAGCGAGTCCTTGGAATGAGGATCTTCCAGACTGCTGTGGTTACATTATCCCAACATTTTTATTTTTTTATTTCACCTTTATTTAACCAGGTAGGCTAGTTGAGAACAAGTCCTCATTTACAACTGCGACCTGGCCAAGATGATAAAGCATAGCAGTGTGAACAGACAACAACACAGAGTTACACATGGAGTAAACAATAAACAAGTCAATAACACATTAAGAAAAAAAAGTCTATATACATTGTGTGCAAAAGGCATGAGGAGGTAGGCGAATAATTACAATTTAGCAGATTAACACTGGAGTGATAAATGATCAGATGGTCATGTACAGGTAGAGATATTGGTGTGCAAAAGAGCAGAAAAGTAAATAAATAAAAACAGTATGGGGATGAGATAGGTAAATTGGGTGGGCTATTTACCGATGGACAGCTGCAGTGATCGGTTAGCTGCTCAGATAGCAGATGTTTAAAGTTGGTGAGGGAGAAGTCTCCAACTTCAGCGATTTTAAAATACTTTTTTTTAAATTTTTTTATTATTATTATTTTTTTTAAATATTTATTTTAAATGTTTTTTTTTTGTTGCAATTCGTTCCATCAGTTGTGCTTGTTGACAAACAACATTGTGTCTGCTGTAAGTTAGATAGTCCAGCTCGTCATTGATGATCTGGCTTGGCTACTGCATCTCTCTCTCCCTCCTGTCCCCTCCCCTGTTATCTCACACCGGATCAGCTTCCTCCTCCTGCAGCACAGTCTCTCCCGTTGTGCAGAGGAATAAAATAAAGAATATCCGACTAGTGAAATTATTTCACACGCCCATCCCAAGTTTGAGCCCTGCTTTGGTAGTTTCCCCTCAAACACAACACTTGTTAAGTTAACCTTATTATTCTTCTTTTTTTTCAACAGTGCTGCATGGTCCTGATTGTTACCATAGTGACCAAAGCACGCTAGATCCGAAGCTGGAGGATGAAAGTCAGACTCTGGACCTGAATATCAAAGAAGAAGACGTGGATAATTTTATGTATCTAAGTGAGTATTCGTATCAGATTCAGTATTGGGCCTGTTGGGATCAATAATAGTACCGAGAGATGAGTTTCTTTTTGAGGTTTCGGTTAAAAAAAAATATTATCACAGTTTTCTATTTAATTTGTTTGTTTTTTTAAACATAATGAAATATAACCTTGAAATGATTTTAGAGCCTTTTTAATTGAAATTCCATAGTCTCTAACAACATAGAACACAACTATTAATAAGAGCCCCATGATGGTAGTGACTTCCCATTACTGCTTAGCACATTACTTTACATCAGTAAAATATTTCAGTTGTGTATATTACTTTTCTTTGATTATTATTTCATTAAGTCATCTCTGCTCAGACAGGAGCAGCCAACCATCTAACGTTGTCCTCTGTCTCTCTCTCTGTCTAACCTTGTCCTCTGTCTCTCTCTCTGTCTAACCTTGTCCTCTGTCTCTCTCTCCGTCTAACGTTCTCCTGTCTCTCTCCGTCTAACCTTGTCCTCTGTGTCTCTCTCCGTCTAACCTTGTCCTCTGTCTCTCTCTCCGTCTAACCTTGTCCTCTGTCTCTCTCTCCGTCTAACCTTGTCCTCTGTCTCTCTCTCCGTCTAACCTTGTCCTCTGTCTCTCTCTCTGTCTAACCTTGTCCTCTGTCTCTCTCTCTGTCTAACCTTGTCCTCTGTCTCTCTCTCCGTCTAACGTTCTCCTGTCTCTCTCCGTCTAACCTTGTCCTCTGTCTCTCTCTCTGTCTAACCTTGTCCTCTGTCTCTCTCTCCGTCTAACGTTCTCCTGTCTCTCTCCGTCTAACCTTGTCCTCTGTGTCTCTCTCCGTCTAACCTTGTCCTCTGTCTCTCTCTCCGTCTAACGTTGTCCTCTGTCTCTCTCTCCGTCTAACGTTGTCCTCTGTCTCTCTCTCCGTCTAACGTTGTCCTCTGTCTCTCTCTCCGTCTAACGTTGTCCTCTGTCTCTCTCTCCGTCTAACGTTGTCCTCTGTCTCTCTCTCCGTCTAACGTTGTCCTCTGTCTCTCTATCCGTCTAACCTTGTCCTCTGTCTCTCTCTCCGTCTAACCTTGTCCTCTGTCTCTCTCTCCGTCTAACCTTGTCCTCTCTCTGTCTAACCTTGTCCTCTGTCTCTCTCCATTGAGTTATACTATTTGTTGGCTAGCTAGTAGCTGCCCATGCTGCAGAGCTGACTAAATCACTTTTAGTAGTTCTAGAATAAGTAGATAAGGCGTACTTTCAAGTCTGCTACAACTATCAATCGGGTAGAGCTACCTCATGAGCTATCAATCTCTCTCGTCTCTGTGTCATGTACATTCCTCTCTCATGCGGTCTGGGTGTGGAGCTGGGAAGAACTGCCGCAATGGATTCTAGTCATTGTAGTAAATTCAAAGAACAAAAATAGGACAGCCCTCTGAATAACCTTAACATTTGTGCAATAAAAATGTTTTTCTGTCCTATTTTTGATCTTTTGTATTATATACGAGAATTCAGCACCTGATCTAAGTTTATTTAAAGGTGGAGTCGAGCACCTTGCTTCTTTTCATAGTAGTTAATTACCACTTTTCTGAGCTGAACTAGGTTGAATATTTGCCTATTGAAAACTACAACTCTACAGCTTCGTATGATTTCTCTCTAGAGAACTAAATGGAATTAAACTAATTGATCCGATGTCGGTCAATTAGTTGTTTAAAAATTACAAATGTTGGCTAATTGCTCAGCACTAACAAATAAGGTGTCAGAACGAGAGTAAACAGGAAATCAATCTGACTTCTTCAGTGATGCTTGTTGTTTATATTCTGTCTAGACTGTTCTGGAGTTCTGAAAGAGGAAACGTGGGAGTGTCCTCAGCCTGGGAAAGGGGGTCCTGACTGTAACCATAGCGACCTAAGCAAGCCAGATCCAAAGATGGAGTCAGTCAAGATGGAGGATGAAAGTCAGCTCCAGCGTCTAACTGTTAAAATCAAAGGAGAAGAAGAGGAGGAAACTTATGGCACTGAATGTGGCAAGACCTCTTTGTCAACAAGGAATCCGCTCACGTCCACTGGAGAGAATTCTTACCATTGCTATGACTGTGGGAAGAGTTTCAGTCAACATTCAAACTTAAAACAGCATCAGAGAACACACACAAGGGAGAAATCTCATAGCTGTTCTGACTGTGGAAAGAACTTCAGTCATAAGGGGAGTTTGGTATACCACCAGAGAATACATACAGGGGAGAAACCGTATAGCTGCTCTGACTGTGGGAAATGTTTCAGTCAAAAGGGGAGTTTGTTATACCACCAGAGAATACATACAGGGGAGAAACCGTATAGCTGCTCTGACTGTGGGAAAAGTTTCAGGCAAAAGGGGAGTATGGTACAACATCAGAGAACACATACAGGGGAGAAATCCTATAGCTGCTCTGACTGTGGGAAGAGTTTTACCGCATCTTCTACTCTAAAGAACCACCAGCGTAAAACACACTAGAGAAAAGCCTTACCATTGCGCGGACTGTGGGAAGAGCTTCAATCGACATCAACATTTCTCACAACATCAGAGAACAGTGTGTTGGATGCAGATTGGTTGTTTCAGATGTTGTGCCCAATAGAAATTAAAAGTAAATAATGTTGTCACTTTTATTGTAAATAGAATATATTTCTAAGCACTTCTACATTAAATGGATGGGACCATGATAATTGTGAATGATGAGTTAGGCATAAATATCATGCTAACTAACCTCTGTTGTTGTTGTAATGGTAAGAGGCTATGTCATGGGGGTATGATATTGTTTGTGCGTCTAACTTTCTCACTCATAATTATTCCCGATTTTTAATTCAGAACTATCTGTAATCATGGTAGCATCCACATTAATGTAGATTGTGTTTTAGAAACATATTATATTCTCATTTACAATAAAAGTGACTCCAAAATGACAATACGTTATTTAACCATTCATTTCTATTGGGGGAAAAAAATCTGAAACAACCAAAATAAATAACCAATGCATCCAATACGTTTGTAGAGTCACAGGCTTGATGTAGTCATTATGTGCTAGGGATATGGGACCAGATACTAAGTCTGGCCACTTTAATACACACACACACTGGGCTTTTAAAACGCATTCAGACCCCTTGACTTTTCCCACGCGTTGTTACCTTACAGCCTTATTCTGAAAATGGATTAAATAAATACAAAATCCTCAGCAATCGACACACATTACCCCGTAATGACAAAGCGAAAACAGGTTTTGAATTTATTTTTAAAAAAAAACAGAAATACCTTATTTACATAAGTATTCAGACCCTTTGCTATGAGACTCTAAATTGAGCTCAGATGCATCCTGTTTCCATTGACCATCCTTGATGTTTCTACAACTTGATTGGAGTCCACCTGTGGTAAACTCAATTGATTGGACATGATTTGGAAAGGCACACACCTGTCTATATAAGGTCCCACAGTTGACAGTGCATGACAGAGCAAAAACCAAGCCATGAGGTCTAAGGAATTGTCTGTAGACCTCTGAGACAGGATCGTGTTGAGACACAGATCTGGGGAAGGGTACCAGAAGGTCGCTGTAGCATTGAAGGTCCCCTAGAACACAGTGGCCTCCATTCTTAAATGGAAGAAGTTTGGAACCATCAAGACTCTTCCTAGAGCTGCCCGGCCAAACTGAGCAATCGGGGGAGAAGGGCCTTGGTCAGGGAGGTGACCAAGAACCCTCTGACGAGAGCTCTAGAGTTCCTCTGTGAAGATGGTTGTTATTCTGGAAGGGTCTCCCATCTCTGCAGCACTCTACCAATCAGGCCTTTATGAAGAGGCACCTAAAGACATGAGAAACAAGATTCTCTGGTCTGATGTAACCAAGATTGAACTTTTTGGCCTGAATGCCAAGTGTCACATCTGGAGGAAACCTGGCACCATCCTTACGGTGAAGCATGGTGGTGGCAGCATCATGCTATGGGGATGTTTTTCAGCAGCAGGGACTGGGAGACTAGTCAAGATCGAGGCAAATTACAGAGACCTGCTCAGGACCTCAGACTGGGGTGAAGGTTCACCTTCCAACAGGACAACGACCCTAAGCACACAACCAAGACAACGTAGAAGTAGCTTCGGGACACGTCTCTGAATGTCCGTGAGTGGCCCAACCAGAGCCCAGACTTGAACCCCGTCTAATCTTTCTTTGGAGAGACCTGAAAACAGCTGTGCAGCAACGCTCCCCATTCAACTGAACAGAGCTTGACGATGTGCAGAGAAGAATGGGAGAAACTCCCCAAATACTGGTGTGCCAGGCTTGTAGCGTTATACCCAAGAAGACTCAATGCTATAATCAAGTACTAACAAAGTACTGAGTAAAGTGTCTGAATACTTTTTGTAAATGTTTTGTTTTTTATTTATATATATTAGCAAAAATTCTAAACCTGTTTTTGCATTGTCAGTATGGGGTATTGTGTGTAGATTTGATTCATTTAAAAAAATAATAATACATTTGTAATGTAACAAAATTTAGAAAAAGTCAAGTGGTCTGAATAGTTCCCGAAGGCACTGTATAAGTGAGTTTGTCCCAATACTTTTAGTCCCCTCCATTTTAGGTGACCATGTGCAAAAAGTTCTTTTAACTTTCAAATGTTCACCCAGATGAAAATACCCTCATATTAACCTCGTAGTCATTCTATAATTCCAAATCCAAAGTGCTGGAGTACAGAGACAAAATTAATTCATTGTCACAATACATTTGGAACTCACTGTATTTTTTTATAATTTTAATTGAAAATAATCACAAATGATTTGATATTTAGATAATGGTTGCAGTGGATCTTTAAGCTGGCACAGTGTTCTTCATTGTGGTCTTCATCAATGCTGTTAAAATGAACATTAACCACATTTCCATCCACAGTTTTTACGTGAGTAAAGTCATACCGTATAAACATTTTTTATCACGACAGCTGTGATGGAAACGAGTAGTTTTGGTACAATTTTATTTTTTGTGTCAAATTATTTGGGCAAGAAATGGTGGTGGAAATATTGGTATAATATATAGAGGAAACGTTGGAGTCCCACTATTACTCTGGAAACCATGAGTTTATTGTTAAAGATTAAATCAATTATGATGATCTTCAGTGCATGGTCATCTTGATGCTCCTTTCCAATAAAATTAAAAGTATTGTTTTAAATATACTTTAAGTAGCCAAATTAAAAGTATAAATCATATCAAATTCCTTTAAAGTATATTAGGCAAACCAGACGGCACTTTTCTTGGCTAGCCAGGGGCACACTCCAATATCCAGATACCATTGAACACGCGCTTTGTTTGTGAGTCCGCCAGATCTGAGGCAGGAGGGAAGACCAGGGTTGTTCTCTTGTGAGTCCGCCAGATCTGAGGCAGGAGGGAAGACCAGGGTTGTTCTCTTGTGAGTCCGCCAGATCTGAGGCAGGAGGGAAGACCAGGGTTGTTCTCTTGTGAGTCCGCCAGATCTGAGGCAGGAGGGAAGACCAGGGTTGTTCTCTTGTGAGTCCGCCAGATCTGAGGCAGGAGGGAAGACCAGGGTTGTTCTCTTGTGAGTCCGCCAGATCTGAGGCAGGAGGGAAGACCAGGGTTGTTCTCTTGTGAGTCCGCCAGATCTGAGGCAGGAGGGAAGACCAGGGTTGTTCTCTTGTGAGTCCGCCAGATCTGAGGCAGGAGGGAAGACCAGGGTTGTTCTCTTGTGAGTCCGCCAGATCTGAGGCAGGAGGGAAGACCAGGGTTGTTCTCTTGTGAGTCCGCCAGATCTGAGGCAGGAGGGAAGACCAGGGTTGTTCTCTTGTGAGTCCGCCAGATCTGAGGCAGGAGGGAAGACCAGGGTTGTTCTCTTGTGAGTCCGCCAGATCTGAGGCAGGAGGGAAGACCAGGGTTGTTCTCTTGTGAGTCCGCCAGATGTGAGGCAGGAAGGAAGACCAGGGTTGTTCTCTTGTGAGTCCGCCAGATGTGAGGCAGGAGGGAAGACCAGGGTTGTTCTCTTGTGAGTCCGCCAGATGTGAGGCAGGAAGGAAGACCAGGGTTGTTCTCTTGATAAGTGTGTGAATTTGACCAATTTCCTGTCCTGCTAAGCATTGAAAAATGTATGGAGTAAAAAGTTATTCAGTGAAGTAATAGTTTTCTAAAATAAATATAAAGTACAGGTTCCTACAAAAAAAATGACCTAAGTAGTACTTTACACCACTGCCTCAACCAAAGTAAGCACATTTGTTTTTTTAACGGAACAGTTTTTGTGATAAATCGGTAGAGTTTTTTATTCGGTGCAAAACAGCACGTCATCAGCAACTGACTGTTTGGTGGAAACACCACTGCTCAAATTGGATGGAAACTTAGCTAGTGACTCACTGTGGAAAACATGGTAACGATTAAAAGTGTCATCATTGATTGGGCTTGCAAAGAGCTCACCAGTTTGTTGTCCTAAAACCTGGAAATTATACTGAACAAAAATATAAACACATGTAAAGTGTTGGTTTCATGAGCTGAAATAAAATATCCCAGAAATGTTCCATACCACAAAAAGCTTATTTCTTTAAAATGTGGTGCACACACATTTACCTCCCTGTTAGTGAGCATTTCTCCTTTCCCAAGATAATCCATCCACCTGACAGGTGTGGCATATCAAGAAGCTGATTAAACAGCACGATCGGTGCACCTTGTGCTGGGGACAATAAAAGGCTACTCTAAAACGTGTCGTTTTATCACACAACACAATGCCACAGACGTCTCAGGTTTTGAGGGTGTGTGCAATTGACTGCAGGAATGTCCACCAGAGCTGTTGCCAGATCATTTATGTTAATTTTTCTAACATAAGGCACCTCCAACATCATTTTAGAGAAGTTGGCAGTACGTCCAACCGGCCTCATACTCGCAGACCACGTGTAAGGACCTCCACATCCGGCGGGATCATCTGAAGGGGAGTATTTCACTCTATAATAAAGCCCTTTTGTGGGGAAAAACTCAGAATGAGTGGGTGGGCCTAGGACTGCGCCCCTGCCCAGGCATGTGAAATCTATAGATTAGGGATGAATTAATATTTCAATTGACTTATGAACTAACTCCATAAAATCTTTGTTCAGCCATCCCTATAGGATAAATGAAGAACATTTGGTCTGAGTTTGAAGAGATGTTAAATATTTTGTCCTGAGATAAGAGCACTGAACATGACCTCAATGAAGCCTTTTTTTTATTTACTAATTCTTCAATTAGTGACATTAGCTGAGGATTATCAAACAGAACCGATTAGGTCTCCTAAGCCTGTGTTTTATCACAGACCTTATTTTCGCCTTTTCTCCAACGAACCACGGCAGAGTTAGTGGCTACAAAAAGATGCCATTACCATTTCTCTCTCTTGAATGTCTTTTGAAAATAAAAAGGTTGTGTCTGAAGATATCACTACAGTAGATAAGTTCTCAATTCCTCTCAAAGCTCATTGGAGGAGAGGATCCAAGGTCCCCTCCCTCGGACTTCCTCCTCCAATGAGCTTTGAGAAGTAAAGGACAGAGGAAGAACTGGGGTGCGTTCAGTTCGCTTCAACATTTGCCATGCCGTGTGGTTTATACTGAATGACACGTGGTTTGGATGGTGAGGTGTGGCCTGATTAATATGGGTGTGAACATCTGAAATGTCAAAACGAATGCAGCACACCGTATGGGATCTGCCCTCACCATAATCACAACGGTTCTCAACCGGTCGTTCTGTACAGAACCATTTCCATTGAATTCAACATGGCACACAGTTCTCTCGTCATGTCTATATTTCATACGTAAAGAACTACTTTGTTGTCCTATTGAGAAACAATCGGAGTTAAGTTGTCATTATTTATTGGTCACAGTTTAAGCACATAAAAAAATTAGAATATTTACAGATTTAAAATGAAATGACATTTCTGCACTGTAAAATACTCCCAACTATTCAACTCACATTAAGCTCCAGGGGTAGGAACCATACATAAATCAAAAAACAGTAAAGTGCATATTTGAGAAACCTCCCCATATCATTGTTATTTCTGATAGAAAGGGAAGGGAGAAACTGCACTTTTCAGTCCCCCACACACACACACACTTCCTATTATGTACACAAAAGTGACAAACAATTTAAAACTTATGGAGATATTCTGCCGCACAAACAGTTCAGACTCCAACCAATAGAAAACAAAAAGGACACATCCTAAAATGATGACTCAAATACACACTACATACAGTATGCAACAAGAAACATTACACATCCTAGGAGTCACTACATACACGATGCCCTAAAGAGATCAGCTTTGTGTTAAGCTATAATCCATCGAGCCTTCCAATGATCCTAGAGGCGGCTGGCATATTGTCCACACATCTGACTATCATCTGCCAGGGAAGGTGGTAGGGGCTAAGGGAAGTGGCTGGCGTTTGACCAGCTCTCATCACTCTGTGTCTCTCACGCTCTCTCACACACACACACACACACACACACACACACACAGTGAGGGTCACATAGTGTGGTAGAGGGTGCTGACAGTCCGTTTCTTCAGCCTACGTAGGGGGTGTGTCCTTCCATACTGCTGTCGTGTTGCCACGGAGATCAGGTCAGACGTTAGCGAGAGGGCATGGCCAGAGTCAGGATGTTTCTCCTTCTGCCAGCCTTGATTGGACGTAGGAGAATGCAAGTGTTCTGAGGGTGTGTCCCCGCTCTCACAAGGCCTCTCCGCTCTGTTGGTGAGGGACTCTTGCCTGCTGGTCGAGACAGAAGGACACAGGGCATTGTGGAACAGCACCCTCAGTTTCCTGGAGGACTCGTCAGCTTCTGTGGAAGGAAGGAGAAGTTCCACAGCGGGTGTCGCCGGAGAGGTGGGGCTAATATCCCAATTGCTCAGGTCATTGGCCGACAGGTCTAAGCAGCCCAGCTTAGCCAATGAGGCAGAGCGCTTCATCAGGGAGGGCGGTGTCAGCCCAGCCTGGCGAATCCGTGCCTCCACCTCCCTGGCTCTCTGCCTGTCGCCACCCCTGACCCTCTTCTGCCTCGCCTGTGTACCTTCCCCCCACACCTGGCCCACACACCTGGGTACCTTGGCTCCGCCACCGCTCACCTGGCGAAGAAACGCCCCCAGCTCCCGCAGAGTTTCCCATGTCTCCCTCATGTCGTCGTCACCGGGGGGTCCTCGACCCGGGAGACTGTCCCAGTCTGTGCCCGACTCAAACTCTGTCACCCCCTCCAGACACAGGAAATCCACTGAAGAGAGGGGGGCGAGGGCAGAGTTTAGGGTAGGATGGAGAGGGGTGATGGGGGAAGAGTGTTGAGGGGTCATGGGGGTAGGGTGGAGGGTAGATGCAAGGCTGCCATCAAGGTTGTGTTTGTGCATTTGGACACTGTCTTCATGTAAACCTTCTCTCCAAGCCTCCTGTCCTCCATCTTCCTCCATAGGACTACAGCCCCGACCCTTTTCCTGCACAGTGCTGACCTCTGACCCCTGCGGGCAGAGTGGTGCATTCTGGGGGTTGGAGTTTGTCTCTGGGAAGGGGTGAGAGGCAGGAGGGGAGTGTTCTCTTGAGTGAGGGAAGAGGGGGGAGCGACGATGGGGGTGGGTGGGGGGGAGGGGAGGTGGGGAAGGGGAGTCCTGCCTCATTCGCTGCTCCAGCTGTTGGGTGACGCGGCGCACAGAGCCCATCGCCCAATCAGCAGAGTGAGGGGCAGGAGGAGAGTGGGAGACTGCTTCCATCTCTTCTGCTTCGTCCTTCACTTCCTCTTTGACAACGTCCACTTCCTGCTGTGACTCTGCATCTTTGCCCTCTACTTCCTGATTTGACTGACCCACTTCGTGGTCCTGGGAAGCAGTAGGCTCTGGTTGGCTGGGAGGGGCCACAGTGTGCGTCATGGACTCCAGTTCTGTGACTATGAGGTGAACAGAGACAATGCTCTCCTGAGAGAAAGAAGAACAGCAATCAGTACAATAAATAACAATATAGAAGTAGTCATTTTGCAAGTTGGTAGCCTAAATTCATTTTCTTAAGATCCCCACTAACACCACTGGGTGGCGATGTTGGAGAACACAAACTCACAACTGAATCTATTAGGTACTCATATCTTCAGGGCATGGATTCTACCAGTCAGAAACGTTCCACGGGCATGTTGTTCCATGCTGATGGCATCATGCAGTCGCTGCAGATCAGACTGGCTCATCTTAGTTAGCATTTATTTCTTTTTTTGCCCATAGATTGTAATTTTTTTGTCACTCAAATATCACATGAATACACATTAGACATGACAAAATGTGTAGAATTGCAGGAAATAAGCTTTAAAGCTAAATTCTTTCCAACAAGAGCAGTGTGAACAGTTTGTGGTGTCATGAACGGTGCTTGTGCCCATAGAAATAGAGGTGGGTGCTAGCAGGAGGTGCGGGATGTTCCCCAATGCTGGAAGGGGGGCCACGAGTGAAAACGTTTGGGAATCCCCGATTTAGCAGATGCTGTTATCCAGAGTGACTTACAGACAGATTTTTCACCTAGTCGGCTCGAGATTTGTACCAGCAACCTTTCGGTTACTGGCCCAACGCTCTTAACCCGCTAGGCTGACAGACATCCAGTTTTTAGCTGTTAGGAGTGGAACACATCCGTGACAAAGAGCAACGACTTGTGCATTCCGTGATGCCATTCTGCACACCACTGTTGTACTGCACTGTTGTCTGTCTGTTTGGGGCCCGCCTGTTAGCCCCTCTCTGCCGCGGACTTGATATCTTTTGTTTATCGTACCGTTCTCGGTAAACCCAAGACACTGTCGTGCGTGAAAAGCCCAGGAGGGCGGCCGTTTCTGAGATACTGGCACCGACAATTATACCACGCTCAAAGTTGCTTAGGACACCTGTTTTGCCCATTCTAACGTTCAATCAAACAGTAACTTAATGCCTCGATGCCTGTCTGCCTGCTTTAAATAGCAAGCCACAGCTCCTCACTGTCTGTAGGAACGATGCATTTTTGTGAACAGGATAATAACCTGTCCGGTGAGTGTATTTCTATATGAACATGCTTCTGTGTGGAACAGTTGTATTGCAACTACAGATAGTCAAACCCTAATTAAATCACAAATTGCCTTTATTACAGTGCAAAGACCCATCACAGGATTTGACCAAAATCATTAAAATTGTCTCACCCTCTTCCTCTCCTCGACCTCCTCCTCCTCTCCCTCCCCAGTCGCCACAACAGAGGGGTCCTCCTGCTGCTGCTGCTCCTGTCCTGGATCCCTGGGTATGGGCTGAGGTGTCTGCTGCAGTGCCTGATCAGAAAGGCAACGGGTCCTCCCATCCTGAGTCAGGCCCTGAAACTTCTCTCTGGCGCTGAAGAAGTTGATGTGGTCTGTCCCAAGAGCCGAGGACCCCTCCGCCTCGAGAGCAGGGTCCTGAGGGGGGGCACTGGGCTGGCTAATGATGAGTACCTCAATACTGGAGGGTTGTTGGGATGCTGAACTATCCAATGATGCCCCAGGTAACCGCTCGTCACAGTCTAGTTTCTTGTCAGGCACTGGTGTGGACGGCTCTTGTGGTCCTGCAGTTTGTGTGCTTGTTTCCGGGGTCATCGACGATGACTCAGGCACGGATGGTGTCACCTGCAGCTGGCAGTATTTTTCCTTAGGCAAGGTGGTGGACGGCTCCTTGGCTTTCGGAGTCTCGTCTTCATCGGAGGAGGTTGGAAGGGCGGCGGGGGAGACAAGGTGGTGTTGGATAGGGGGCGGATGAGGGCGCCTGACCGGCACGGTCTCCGCCACGGTGACAGTGGAAATGTCAGGCACCACGGTGGCCGCCCGCGGCTGAGGGAGAGGGGTTGAGTGGTCCTCTTCATAATCACACAGGCCGTTGGAGAGAGGGGGTGACTGGGAACACACAGACTCCCCATGGGCCTGGGAACCAGTGGAGGCAGTAGTAGCTGCTGCTGTTGAACGATTCTGGTCCCCAGTACCCAATGACTGGTCCCCAGTACCCAATGACTGGTCCCCAGTACCCAATGACTGGTCCCCAGTACCCAATGACTGGTCCCCAGTACCCAATGACTGGTCCCCAGTACCCAATGACTGGTCCCCAGTACCCAATGACTGGTCCCCAGTACCCAATGACTGGTCCCCAGTACCCAATGACTGGTCCCCAGTACCCAATGACTGGTCCCCAGTACCCAATGACTGGTCCCCAGTACCCAATGACTGGTCCCCAGTACCCAATGACTGGTCCCCAGTACCCAATGACTGGTCCCCAGTACCCAATGACTGGTCCCCAGTACCCAATGACTGGTCCCCAGTACCCAATGACTGGTCCCCAGTACCCAATGACTGGTCCCCAGTACCCAATGACTGGTCCCCAGTACCCAATGACTGGTCCCCAGTACCCAATGACTGGTCCCCAGTTGTGGAGGTCAACAGAGCATCAGTCCTAGTCTCCTGGTTAGTGTCCAGATTATTCTCCTGGGTAGCAGTAGCATTGGGCTGGCTACTGGACTGTACCACCTTCCCTGCACTAGAAGGGGTCCCACACTCAGAGATGGACCGCACCACCTGGCCCGTGTTGGAGGGGGATCCCAGCGGCTGCAGCAGCTCCTGCAGGGAGGGGGCGGCGGGGCTGTTACCCTGGTTACGAGGGTCGGAGCGGCCCAGGGTGTGGGGGTGTTGGACGGTCTTACATAGTGGCTCGTGGTGCTCCGATAGGTCACTGTCCGAGTGGGAACGCCACAGCTTGTTGTGTCTCTGCTTACTGGGGGTGGGGTAGTGTGTGTGTAGAGAGATAGAGAGGGGGGTGGAAGAGTGGTAGAGAGAGGGGAGAAAGGGTAGTGGGGGAGAGAGAGGGTAAGAGAGAAAGGGGGGGTGGAAGAGTAGTAGAGAGAGGGGGAGAAAGGGTAGTGGGGAGAGAGAGGGTAAGAGAGAAAGGGGGGGTGGAAGAGTAGTAGAGAGAGGGGGAGAAAGGGTAGTGGGGAGAGAGAGGGTAAGAGAGAAAGGGGGGGGTGGAAGAGTAGTAGAGAGAGGGGGAGAAAGGGTAGTGGGGAGAGAGAGAGGGGGAGAAAGGGTAGTGGGGAGAGAGAGAGAGAGGGGGGGGTGGAAGAGTAGTAGAGAGAGGGGGAGAAAGGGTAGTGGGGGGAGAAAGGAAAGAATGACCGAAGAGGAAGAAAGAGGGAATCGAGAGATCAACATTAAATACTAGTTTCTGGTAGGCTCCTCCATCCAGCTCCATACCAGACTGGCTGCTCATTGGCTGACTGAAAACTGACTCATGGGCCCCGCTGACTCATTGGTAGTTCCCCTGACTCATGGGTAATTCACACACGTGTACAAAACATTAGGAACATATTCTTAACATTAAGTTAAAACAGCCTCAAAACAGTCTTAATTCTTTGGGGCATGGACTCTACAAGGTGTTGAAAGCTTTCCAAGGTGGCTGGATGACCTTTGGGTGGTGGACAATTCTTGTACACACGAGAAACTGTTGAGTGAAAAACCCAGCAGAGTTGCAGTTCTTGACACAAACCAGTGCGCCTGGCACCTATAACCCGTCTCCTCTCCTTCATCTACACTGACTGAAGTGGATTTAACAGCAGGAAGGGAACATGGATTCACCTGGTCAGTCTCCTCTCCTTCATCTACACTGACCGAAGTGGATTTAACAGCAGGAAGGGAACATCGATTCACCTGGATTCACCTGGTCAGTCTCCTCTCCTTCATCTACACTGACTGAAGTGAATTTAACAGCAGTAAGGGAACATGGATTCACCTGGTCAGTCTCCTCTCCATCTACACTGACCGAAGTGGATTTAACAGCAGTAAGGGAACATGGATTCACCTGGTCAGTCTCCTCTCCATCTACACTGACCGAAGTGGATTTAACAGCAGTAAGGGAACATGGATTCACCTGGTCAGTCTCCTCTCCATCTACACTGACCGAAGTGGATTTAACAGCAGTAAGGGAACATGGATTCACCTGGTCAGTCTCCTCTCCATCTACACTGACCGAAGTGGATTTAACAGCAGTAAGGGAACATGGATTCACCTGGTCAGTCTCCTCTCCATCTACACTGACCGAAGTGGATTTAACAGCAGTAAGGGAACATGGATTCACCTGGTCAGTCTCCTCTCCATCTACACTGACCGAAGTGGATTTAACAGCAGTAAGGGAACATAGAGTTACCTAGATTCACCTGGTCAGTCTCATGGAAACAAAAGTGTGTTTCTCACAACTATCATCTGCTTAGAACGTCTTCACTAGGTGTATTAATGTGCTGTAAGTGGCAAACAATGCAACCTGAGTGAGAGAGAGAATGGGTACGTGTGAGAGAGAGAATGGGTACGTGTGAGAGAGAATGGGTACGTGTGAGAGAGAATGGGTACGTGTGAGAGAGAGTGTGAGAGAGAATGGGTACGTGTGTTAGCTAGTGCAGTGTGTACCTGGCCAGCAGTATGCCCTGGTACTCCTCTAGCTGTCTCATGAAGGAGGGGTTAGGTTTGGTGACAGCACGTCGCTCCTTAACGTAGTTGAATGCTCTCTCCAGGTCCCAGCCGTACTCCTTCATAGCGTAGGCTATCACCGTGGACGCAGAGCGACTCACACCCATCTTACAGTGAACCAAACACTTAGCTCCTGCTTTCCTACAGGGACACAGACCGAGACATTATTTAACACAGACACACTCTAGAACTGGTTAAGGTAATGACATGGGAGCACAGAGATCAGAGACGTTAGAGAGATAGACAAAAGTTGGTAGAGAGAAACACAGAGACCCATCTCTAGAAATATGAGAAAGATGTGAGTGAAAGTTAACGTGGCGAGAGAGTTGAGAGAAAGAGAGTTGAGAAAAAGAGAGTTGAGAAAAAGAGAGTTGAGAGAAAGAGAGTTGAGAGAAAGAGAGTTGAGAGAAAGAGAGTTGAGAGAAAGAGAGTTGAGAGAAAGAGAGTTGAGAGAAAGAGAGTTGAGAGAAAGAGAGTTGAGAAAAAGAGAGTTGAGAAAAAGAGAGTTGAGAAAAAGAGAGTTGAGAAAAAGAGAGTTGAGAGAAAGAGAGTTGAGAGAAAGAGAGTTGAGAGAAAGAGAGTTGAGAGAAAGAGAGTTGAGAGAAAGAGAGTTGAGAGAAAGAGAGTTGAGAGAAAGAGAGTTGAGAGAAAGAGAGTTGAGAAAAAGAGAGTTGAGAGAAAGAGAGTTGAGAGAAAGAGAGTTGAGAGAAAGAGAGTTGAGAGAAAGAGAGTTGAGAGAAAGAGAGTTGAGAGAAAGAGTTGAGAGAAAGAGAGTTGAGAGAAAGAGAGTTGAGAGAAAGAGAGTTGAGAGAAAGAGAGTTGAGAGAAAGAGAGTTGAGAGAAAGAGAGTTGAGAGAAAGAGAGTTGAGAAAAAGAGAGTTGAGAAAAAGAGAGCGTTGAAAGAGAACGAGTCCACAGAGGCCGGTCCAGTAGTGACTCACCTGGCTCTGGAGATGAACTTGTAGGTGTCGTTCCAATAGGCCAGCAGGTCTGTAGCCTCCTCATCATACACACGGATGTTATGATACTCAAACACACCTGGGAAGAAGTTGTCAATCTCCCTCGTCACGTTCAGAATATACTGCACACTGAGGAGGATGAGGGAGAGAAAAGGGAAGGAGTGAAGGGAGAAAGAGGAACAAGGGCAGGAGAGAGGTGACCAGGTTGTCATGATAGAGAGGCAATGGAAATATCAATAGAATTGAGATTTTGAATTTTATGAGCAGTGCAGTATGGGAGTAGTAGTTCTCTAGAACAAGCCTTACCCACTGTTCTGCAGCTCTTCCAGATTGGATGCGTTCCACTCAGAGCCCTGGAGGGAAACAAAAAAACACTAAGATCAGTTCCACTCCAGTCCAGCTTTTTTCCCCCCAATGTCCCTTTACACTTTCAGGTCAGGGGGAAGCCAGTTTAATGGACGACAATAATAGCCAGTTAAACAATAAGTATTACTAGAGACTGGGATAGAATCAGAGACGAGAACGCCAGAGAGATCGATCGACCGACCTACCAGGTAAACATGGTCAAATATCTCAGTGGGACTGTCCATCTGACCCAGGATCAGGATCATCTCCTTGTCTATGTACTCCTTAAACTCACACAGGTTACACACCATGTGCACCTCCAGCTCTGTGCGGATCTAGGACAGAACACGCAGGTTATACACACAACGTGCATTTCCACCACGCTACTAACAAGAAATGTAAAAACTATGACAGCTTGTTATGAACACACACACCTCTTTGCAGGTGACATTCTCAAGGTCTTTATGCATCATGATCTCTCTCAGACGAGTCTTGATGAGCCGCTCTGTCCTCTCTCTCTCCGTCGGCCTGGGAACACAGCGGGAAGTGTGAGATCACCCTCCCTCCTTCCTGGACTTCAAACGATGACCCTTCCAGCTTTCTTTCTACCTGTTCTTCGCCCCTCCCCTTCTGCCCCTTCTTCGCCCCTCCCCTTCTGCCCCTTCTTCGCCCCTCCCCTTCTGCCCCTTCTTCGCCCCTCCCCTTCTTCGCCCCTCCCCTTCTGCCCCTTCTTCGCCCCTCCCCTTCTTCGCCCCTCCCCTTCTGCCCCTTCTTCGCCTCTGCCCCTTCTTCGCCCCTCCCCTTCTGCCCCTTCTTTGCCCCTCCCCTTCTGCCCCTTCTTTGCCCCTCCCCTTCTGCCCCTTCTTTGCCCCTCCCCTTCTGCCCCTTCTTTGCCCCTCCCCTTCTGCCCCTTCTTTGCCCCTCCCCTTCTGCCCCTTCTTTGCCCCTCCCCTTCTGCCCCTTCTTTGCCCCTCCCCTTCTGCCCCTTCTTTGCCCCTCCCCTTCTGCCCCTTCTTTGCCCCTCCCCTTCTTCGCTTCTTCTGCCCCCCCCCCTTCTTCGCCCCTCCCCTTCACCCCTCCCCTTTCTTCGCCCCTCCCCTTTCTTCGCCCCTCCCCTTTCTTCGCCCCTCCCCTTTCTGCCCTTTATCAGGCCATAAACCACAGAGCTATATAATATTGTGTGGTACACACCTGTGAATATGTAGTAGTGTGTGTGTGTGTGTACAGTGTACACCAGCTCTGTGTGAGGTTTCAACAACAACTATTTCTAGAAGGTCACGTTCAGGTCCATAGAAACAGCACGGATGTTAAAACCCTCCCTCTTAATCCACGTTCACCTAATTAGGCCGTTAAACAAGAACCCGATGACAGAAATAGTTTGTCCTCAGGACCAGAGACATTTCAGGAAGACTTGTTGAAGCTGGTTGTAGCTCAGTCAACATCTGAACAACATGTAGTTGTGACTACATCCGTTTTGTTTCACTGGGCATCGGCGATGGTGTTGATCATGGGACCTCCAAGTGATAAACATTTCCAATGTAGTGATTACGCACACGGTAAATAAACAGAGTCCCACGCGTCACGCAGCGCGTTTATGACACTCACACGTCAGAGAACATCACGGGAGAGTCGGCACGATGTGATTGGACGTCCTGCATGGCGTTCCACTCGTTGATGCGTGATTGGTCAGAGGAGACCCGGCTCTGGTAGTAGCTGACCCAGGTCAGGAACAGGCTCCCGGGGAAGTAGTTATGGCAACGAGCCACCTCACACGCCTTGTGGAGCGACTGCAGAGCAGACCTGGGAGAGGAGAGAAATGGAGGGATGAGAGGGAGAAGATGGAGGGATGGAGAGAGATGAGCAGAGAAGGATGGAGAGACCATGGATGGGTGGGGGGGGGGGGGAGAATGTGACATTGATGAGAAATTGAGAAGATCAAAAGGTAAATGATATGCAAGGTAAAATAACAAAGAGGTGTATCAGACATTAGCTAGCACGGTGGAAACAAACCAAAAACATAACATTATGAAAAGTGTACTCACCACATGGCCTGCACCGACACCGGCTTGAATACATGGATCCTGTTATCAGTGGACACACTGAAACCCCTGACAGAGAGAGCGAGAGAGAAATAAGCACTCATAAGAATTTACAAGGTCCCCTTTTCCTGACAGTCCTGTGAAACATACATCTGTGGAGATGAGTGTCCCCCTGTCAGTATGGTGTGCGTGTCCCCCTGTCAGTATGGTGTGCGTGTCCCCCTGTCAGTATGGTGTGCGTGTCCCCCTGTCAGTATGGTGTGCGTGTCCCCCTGTCAGTATGGTGTGCGTGTCCCCCTGTCAGTATGGTGTGCGTGTCCCCCTGTCAGTACGGTGTGCGTGTCCCCCTGTCAGTACGGTGTGCGTGTCCCCCTGTCAGTACGGTGTGCGTGTCCCCCTGTCAGTACGGTGTGCGTGTCCCCCTGTCAGTACGGTGTGCGTGTCCCCCTGTCAGTACGGTGTGCGTGTCCCCCTGTCAGTATGGTGTGCGTGTCCCCCTGTCAGTATGGTGTGCGTGTCCCCCTGTCAGTATGGTGTGCGTGTCCCCCTGTCAGTATGGTGTGCGTGTCCCCCTGTCAGTATGGTGTGCGTGTCCCCCTGTCAGTATGGTGTGCGTGTCCCCCTGTCAGTATGGTGTGCGTGTCCCCCTGTCAGTATGGTGTGCGTGTCCCCCTGTCAGTATGGTGTGCGTATCCCCCTGTCAGTATGGTGTGCGTGTCCCCCTGTCAGTATGGTGTGCGTGTCCCCCTGTCAGTATGGTGTGCGTGTCCCCCTGTCAGTATGGTGTGCGTGTCCCCCTGTCAGTATGGTGTGCGTGTCCCCCTGTCAGTATGGTGTGCGTGTCCCCCTGTCAGTATGGTGTGCGTGTCCCCCTGTCAGTATGGTGTGCGTGTCCCCCTGTCAGTATGGTGTGCGTGTCCCCCTGTCAGTATGGTGTGCGTGTCCCCCTGTCAGTATGGTGTGCGTGTCCCCCTGTCAGTATGGTGTGCGTGTCCCCCTGTCAGTATGGTGTGCGTGTCCCCCTGTCAGTATGGTGCGTGTCCCCCTGTCAGTATGGTGCGTGTCCCCCTGTCAGTATGGTGCGTGTCCCCCTGTCAGTATGGTGTGTGTCCCCCTGTCAGTATGGTGTGCGTCCCCCTGTCAGTATGGTGTGCGTCCCCCTGTCAGTATGGTGTGTGTCCCCTGTCAGTATGGTGTGTGTCCCTGTCAGTATGGTGTGTGTGTGAGAGACATTGTTACCCGTCTCCATCCAGGTGTATCAGTGAGTCGCTCCATAGAGGGAGAACCAGCCCCACCGAGCACGAGCTGGAAGACCAACACAATAAGCCGGTGTTACTACACCACATTGCTCTGTGATAGTCCAACACGATCTCCGAGTCCACACACACACCTGTCTGCAGGACTGAAGTCCATACCCAGCACCAAGCTCTCCTCGGTGTCCTGACGGCCGTTAGTGGAGACCACCACCATGTAACGAGTCCCCTGGTACACGGTACTCTCCAACCGGACAGCCTAGAGAGAGAGAGGAGGAAGTACAGAGAGAGGAGGAGGGAAGTAGAGAGAGAGAGGAGGAAGTAGAGAGAGAGAGGAAGAAGTACAGAGAGAGGAGGAGGGAAGTAGAGAGAGAGGAGGAGGGAAGTACAGAGAGAGAGAGGAGGAAGTACAGAGAGAGGAGGAAGTACAGAGAGAGGAGGGAAGTAGAGAGAGAGGAGGAGGGAAGTAGAGAGAGAGGAGGAGGGAAGTACAGAGAGAGAGAGGAGGAAGTACAGAGAGAGGAGGAGGGAAGTAGAGAGAGAGGAGGAGGGAAGTACAGAGAGAGGAGGAGGAGGGAAGTAGAGAGAGAGAGAGGAGGAAGTACAGAGAGAGGAGGAGGGAAGTAGAGAGAGAGAGAGGAGGAAGTACAGAGAGAGGAGGAGGGAAGTAGAGAGAGAGAGGAGGAAGTAAAGAGAGAGCGAAGGAAAGGAAGCGTGAAAACCAGATCTTGACTATTGCGTTGATGAGAACTATGTTTGTGTTTTGATCATGCAGGTGTGTGTGTGTGTGTGTTTACTCACCAGTTTGATGTTGTCCTCTGGTCGGAGGAGAGTGAACATGGTCTGCAGGTGCTGCTGGAGGTCACCTGGAGAGACACACACACACACTTAACACTGCACTCTGTGTTCCCATGATAACAACCACCACACTGTACCATTCCACTTTATAGCATCCTTATTGCATGTACAGACTTTGCATATCTGCTCATTAGTAAATGCTAATCTCTGTCACATTAATGCTTTATCACGGGCATCTTTTCATTACTCTCTCCTCTAAATGAAACACCAATTAGGGAATTTCTCATGGCCACGGTTCTTTGCTTGCTCTTTGCGGTCTAGGCCAGATAACTGGTAAACACTTGGTGACAACTGCTGACGTCAGAAAAGGGCTTTATAAAATACATTTCAATGATTGATCTGGACATGAAACTACCGTGCTCAGTTTCCCATAATGTGTCTACTCCGTACTGTACCTGCATGTTTGCTGCGGAGCTGAGCGAAGCGGGAAGCAGAGGTAGGGGAGGAGCCATTTCCCCGGGGCAGGAAGAGGGCGGCACCTTTCACTGTCAGGAAGCTCTCACTGATACTGGAGAGAGAGTGAGGGACAAGAGGGAGAGATGGAGAGGAGGAAGAGTGTTAAAATGCTTTCACAACAACCAATACAATCCTATTGATTATGGTAGAACCGCCCAGTCTGCTGCCCCTGAGACAGTGTAGCTGAGGAATAACAGGGGAAAGAGGAGGTCGCTTAGAGACAGAGTGGAACAAAAGCAGACCGTCCCGTGCCCCTGACCCGCTTCCAGGTTCCAGCACACCACTACATATGGGTTGTTGTCTGATGACCGTGTGACCTATTAGATGGATGTTCTCTTAAACGCTACAGGCTAAGGGGCGATGTTCTCTTAAACGCTACAGGCTAAGGGGCGATGTTCTCTTAAACGCTACAGGCTAAGGAGCTATGTTCTCTTAAACGCTACAGGCTAAGGGGCGATGTTCTCTTAAACGCTACAGGCTAAGGGGCGATGTTCTCTGTAACGCTACAGGCTAAGGGGCGATGTTCTCTTAAACGCTACCGGCTAAGGAGCGATGTTCTCTTAAACGCTACAGGCTAAGGGGCGATGTTCTCTTTAACGCTACAGGGTAAGGGGCGATGTTCTCTTAAACGCTACAGGCTAAGGGGCGATGTTCTCTTAAACGCAACTGGCTAAGGGGCGATGTTCTCATAAACGCTACAGGCTAAGGGGCAATGTTCTCTTAAACGCCACAGGCTAAGGGGCGATGTTCTCTTAAACGCCACAGGCTAAGGGGCGATGTTCTCTTAAACGCTACAGGCTAAGGGGCGATGTTCTCTGTAACGCTACCGGCTAAGGGGCGATGTTCTCTGTAACACTACCGGCCAAGGGGCGATGTTCTCTGTAACGCTACCGGCCAAGGGGCGATGTTCTCATAAACACAACTGGCTAAGGGGCAATGTTCTCTTAAACGCCACAGGCTAAGGGGCGATGTTCTCTTAAACGCCACAGGCTAAGGGGCGATGTTCTCTTAAACGCTACCGGCTAAGGGGCGATGTTCTCTGTAACGCTACCGGCTAAGGGGCGATGTTCTCTGTAACACTACCGGCCAAGGGGCGATGTTCTCTGTAACGCTACCGGCCAAGGGGCGATGTTCTCATAAACACAACTGGCTAAGGGGCAATGTTCTCTGTAACGCCACAGGCTAAGGGGCGATGTTCTCTTAAATGCTACAGGCTAAGGGGCGATGTTCTCTTAAACGCCACAGGCTAAGGGGCAATGTTCTCTGTAACGCCACAGGCTAAGGGGCGATGTTCTCTGTAACGCCACAGGCTAAGGGGCGATGTTCTCCGTAACGCTACCGGCTAAGGGGCGATGTTCTCCGTAACGCCACAGGCTAAGGGGCGATGTTCTCTTAAACGCCACAGGCTAAGGGGCGATGTTCTCTTAAACGCTACAGGCGTTTGTGAACCAGGAAGGAACAAGGAAAATTCAGACAAGTGTGGACTTTGCCAGTCCCCACAAGGAAAAATACTTTTAGGTTTACAACTAGGGTTAGGAGTTAAGTTAAGGAAAATAGGATTTTGAATGGGGATCAAATTGTTTTGTCCCTACAATGAGAGTAAAACAAACTAGTGTGTGTGTGTGCACTCATGCAATGGACCTCCTTGGTGTCAAACTAAACTACTACCAAAACAGCAAAGCCAGGTGGAGCTCCTGACCCACCCATCCCGTCTAAAATTACAATTCCACACAAACACCCTGAGCACTTGAACCTGACAAATGAGCCTGGCTGACATCTCAATTTAAAGCTGCAATATGAAACTTTTTTGGGGTGGTGACCAGACCAAATTCTCACAGAAATATGAGTTATAGATCTGTCATTCTCATTGAAAACAAGTCTAAGTGGTAGATCTGTTCTATGCGCACCATTTATATGCTTCCTGTTCCTTAAGTTTAGTTTTTGCACACCAGCTTCAAACAGCTGAAAATACTATATTTTTTGTTATGGAACATATATTTTACAGTGGTTTAGAGATGGTACAATGATTATCTACACTAAACTTGCTTGTTTTGACACAAGCTGAAACTAGGCGAACCATTAGCATTTTTTGCAACCAGGAAATGGTAGAGCGATTTCTGCATAGTGCAACTTTAACATGGTTGTAAATGTATCTCATCTGTATCACTGAATTTGCACAACGACTCATCCCGAAATGAATTCCGCTGCTCTACAGATCGCTCCAGGGAAGAAACGCTAGTGGGTGTGGTATTTGGCCGGAGCGATGTGGTAAGTCAGGCCATCACTGAATACCTACAGTAATCAGAAAGACGACTTAACAGTACAGAGGACTATGCCTACCTCACTGACTGTGTCCCAATGGTAACCTGTTTCCTGTATAGTGCACTACTTTTGACCAGGGCCCATAGGGCTTTGGACAAACGTAGTGCATCATATAGGGAATAGGGTGCCATTTGGGACAAGCCTCCTACTGTACAATAATCTACTGTACTCCCAACTGTCTACTTGCGGTGGGCTTCCATGTTTCATCCTGCAGGCTGAAACTGACCTCAGTACTGAAGATAGAGTACTGGTCGGCAGTAGAATACAGTACTGAAGGTAGAGTACTGGTCTGCAGTAGAATACAGTACTGAAGGTAGAGTACTGGTCTGCAGTAGAACACTGTGCTGAGGGTAGAGTACTGGTCTGCAGTAGAACACAGTACTGAAGGTAGAGTACTGGTCTGCAGTAGAATACAGTACTGAAGGTAGAGTACTGGTCTGCAGTAGAATACAGTACTGAAGGTAGAGTACTGGTCGGCAGTAGAATACAGTACTGAAGGTAGAGTACTGGTCGGCAGTAGAATACAGTACTGAAGGTAGAGTACTGGTCTGCAGTAGAATACAGTACTGAAGGTAGAGTACTGGTCTGCAGTAGAATACAGTACTGAAGGTAGAGTACTGGTCTGCAGTAGAACACTGTGCTGAGGGTAGAGTACTGGTCTGCAGTAGAACACAGTACTGAAGGTAGAGTACTGGTCTGCAGTAGAATACAGTACTGAAGGTAGAGTACTGGTCTGCAGTAGAATACAGTACTGAAGGTAGAGTACTGGTCTGCAGTAGAATACAGTACTGAAGGTAGAGTACTGGTCTGCAGTAGAATACAGTACTGAAGGTAGAGTACTGGTCTGCAGTAGAATACAGTACTGAAGGTAGAGTACTGGTCGGCAGTAGAATACAGTACTGAAGGTAGAGTACTGGTCGGCAGTAGAATACAGTACTGAAGGTAGAGTACTGGTCGGCAGTAGAATACAGTACTGAAGGTAGAGTACTGGTCGGCAGTAGAATACAGTACTGAAGGTAGAGTACTGGTCTGCAGTAGAATACAGTACTGAAGGCAGTAGAATACAGTACTGAAGGCAGTAGAATACAGTACTGAAGGTAGAGTACTGGTCGGCAGTAGAATACAGTACTGAAGGTAGAGTACTGGTCGGCAGTAGAATACAGTACTGAAGGTAGAGTACTGGTCTGCAGTAGAATACAGTACTGAAGGTAGAGTACTGGTCTGCAGTAGAATACAGTACTGAAGGTAGAGTACTGGTCTGCAGTAGAATACAGTACTGAAGGTAGAGTACTGGTCTGCAGTAGAATACAGTACTGAAGGTAGAGTACTGGTCTGCAGTAGAATACAGTACTGAAGGTAGAGTAGTGGTCGGCAGTAGAATACAGTACTGAAGGTAGAGTACTGGTCGGCAGTAGAATACAGTACTGAAGGTAGAGTACTGGTCGGCAGTAGAATACAGTACTGAAGGTAGAGTACTGGTCTGCAGTAGAATACAGTACTGAAGGTAGAGTAGTGGTCGGCAGTAGAATACAGTACTGAAGGTAGAGTACTGGTCGGCAGTAGAATACAGTACTGAAGGTAGAGTACTGGTCTGCAGTAGAATACAGTACTGAAGGCAGTAGAATACAGTACTGAAGGCAGTAGAATACAGTACTGAAGGTAGAGTACTGGTCTGCAGTAGAATACAGTACTGAAGGTAGAGTACTGGTCTGCAGTAGAATACAGTACTGAAGGCAGTAGAATACAGTACTGAAGGTAGAGTACTAGTCTGCAGTAGAATACAGTCGTGAAGGCACAAAACACAGTTTGTGGAGAAAACACACTTTTTCCATACTCTGAATCTATGGGTTTTTAACCTGAGCAACACTGTTTTATTTTATCGTGACAACACACCCTCCTCCATAACATGGACACACACAGGGAGAGAGGACACACACAGGGAGAGAGAATACGCAAAAGACACACACGGAAATGTGCTTTCAAACACACAGCTGGTTCCAATTTTGTGGTGGCTTAACTGTACTGGACATGCTCATAAACTAACTAACGAACGAGGGGGAGAGAGAGGAGCTTAAAAACACAGGTCAAGAAAACAATGTGTGTGAGACCTCTGCACGGCCATCTTTAAACCTGACCCTCCTCTACAGTGCTTCAGCCACTCTCTCTCTACTGCAGAGTCACTAGCTTATGGCTTTGGCCTTTATACAACATTAGGCACAAACCCATATTAGATAAAGTAATGATGCTTACCCATCGGTCTAACTAACCCAGAAGGCCATGTAGCTGCAGTTACGGAAACATATGAAAGTGTTTTACACTTTATTACTGCAGGGGTTCTCAAAGTTTATATTAAAAGTCGTTTGAATGTTTCAACGACTTTTGGCCAACGGATCCGCGGAATAAGTTTAAAGTGTGTAAAACAAAACAAGAAAGTGATATTACTCATCTAGAATGTATGTTCTTAACCCTGGGCAACATGGGCCTGGGAGGCTCACTGGGATATAGGTATCCCACAGTACTCCACCAATTATCCATTTTTCAACCGAATACTATTCCCCAGTTCATTTTTACATAAATGCACTGCAACTTAAAAGATCAAATGGATCCATTTAAATCGCATTATCAAATCATTTCTGGGAAACAATTAAGTACCTTTTTTGCTTACAACATTATTCCATATATGTTTTATTTTATAGTTTTGATGTCTTCACTATTATTCTATAGTGAAAATAAAATAAAAACCCTTGAATGAGGAGGTGTGTCCAAACTTCTGACTGGTACTGTATGTTTGGAGACCGAGCGAGAGAGAGAAACAGAGAGGGAAAAACAGAGCGAGCGAGACAGAGACAGAGAGAGAGAGAGCGGGACAGAGAGAGAGAGAAACAGAGAGAGGGACAGAGCAAGAAAAACAGAGCGAGCGAGACAGACAGAGAGAGAGAGAGAGCGGGACAGAGAGCTGTTTACTAATGTTTCCCCTGTTTATTTCCCTTTTGTTCATTGTCTATTCCATTTGCTTTGTCAATGTAAACCTGTTTCCCAAACGTACATTTGGACTTTAACTATTTGCACATAATGACATTTGTAAAGTCTTTATTCTTTTAGAACTTCTGTGAGTAATGTTTACTGTTAATTTGTATTGTTTATTATCTACTTCACTTGCTATGGCAATGTAAACATATGTTTCCCATGCCAATAATGCCCCTTGAATTGAAATTGAATTGAGAGAAACAGAGAGAGAGCGAGAGAGAAACAGACAGAGCGAGAGAGAAACAGAAAGAGAGCGAGAGAGAAACAGAAAGAGAGCGAGAGAGAAACAGAAAGAGAGCGAGAGAGAAACAGAAAGAGAGCGAGAGAGAAACAGAAAGAGAGCGAGAGAGAAACAGACAGAGAGCGAGAGAGAAACAGACAGAGAGCGAGAGAGAAACAGACAGAGCGAGAGAGAAACAGACAGAGCGAGAGAGAAACAGACAGAGCGAGAGAGAAACAGACAGAGCGAGAGAGAAACAGACAGAGCGAGAGAGAAACAGACAGAGCGAGAGAGAAACAGACAGAGCGAGAGAGAAACAGACAGAGCGAGAGAAACAGAGAGAGAGACAGAGAGAGAAACAGAGAGAGAGAGAAACACAGAGAGAGAGAAACAGAGAGAGAGAGAAACAGAGAGAGAGACAGAGAGAGAGACAAACAGAGAGAGAGACAGTGAGAGAGAGACAGAGAGTAATCCAACTATTGGTATGCAGCGATCTTCTCCATTTCGAATCTTCTCACTCATTGATCGAATACAGGCGAGTGTTATCATGACATGCGGCACATTGGACCCACCGGTCTCAATGAGCGGAGATTTGAAATATTAAAATGGAAGCGTAGACATGGTTGGATTACTTCACGGAGCAAAAAATATATATAATTTGAATTTATAATATGTTCCATTATTAAAAACGCACCACCTGCAACTGGACGCAAGGACATCTTAGAATCTGTGGTTAAATCACATTATCTGGGCTCCTGAGTGGCACAGTGCTGTGCAGCATCTCAGTGCTAGAGGCATCACTACAGACACCCCGGTTTGAATCCAGGCTGTATTTTAATGAGCAGGCTTTCTTCATGATTTGTTTTATTTTGACTGGAGCCAGATTAAGCATTCCACAGTTTCAGGGTTAAAAGGGAGGGATAATCTATGGTTTTCTTCTGAGCTGTCTTGTATTACTCACGAACGTAATCTAGCCTGGGCTAAAGCAAGGAAATCACGTTCTGATGCTGATTGGCTTATTTTTAGCCAGTTACAAAACGTGTCATTTTCATCTCAGGAAGGCCACGTCTGAATATTGTGTGCGTTACCACTGAACCTGAATGATCCTAGAACGTTCTGGAAGACTATTAAGTCTGTCTGGTAACAGTAATGTTAATGAAATTACCATCACATGTACTGAATATGACAAAACTGAAATGCTGAATTGTTTCAATGAGCACTTTGTATCATATGGTAGGCTGCTTGATTCAGTGTCCTCTGTCTCTGTACAACCCTGTGTGGATGAACCAGTGAGAGCTGGTCAAACTTTCAGCTTTTTGCCATTCTAAGTGCAGGAGGTACATAAAGCCCTGAAATCCTTAGATCAGAGAAAGCCTGCAGGTCCTGATCTTCTGGATCCCTGCTTTGTAAAACTGGCAGCTGATTTCATAGCTGAACCACTTACATATCTGTTCAATCTAACCCTGGAATGTAATGAAATTCACAAAATCTGGAAAATCAGCATTTGTCCTACCACTTTTAAAGGGGGGAGATCCAACTCTTAAATAATTATAGGCCAATCTCAAAGCTGTCATTCCTGGTGAAAATACTTGAAACCTTTGTGAGTGAACAGCTAAAAGAGATTTTATATACTAACTCTATTTGATCAATGTACCAATCGGGCTTCAGGAAGAAGCATAGCACAATTACAACAGCCATGAAGGTTTTTAAATGATATCACTGAAGCCCTTGACAAAAACAACAGCACAACATACCTTGTGTCAATTGAAGCTCATCCTCAATACTGACAAAACTAATGGTGTTTTCTAAAGCAAGAAATAAACCTCTGAACCTTTCACCACCTGTCAGGACAATGACTGTAACCTCATATAAATATCTTGGAATTTTAATTGATGACAGCCTCTTAAATTGCATATTCAACAACTTACATTTATGCCTATACTAGACTATGGTGATATTTTATATATGAATGCTTCCGCTCAGTGTTTGAGATCAATTGACACCCTTTACCATGGAGCATTGAGATTCATTTTAAACTGCAAAACCCTTACGCACCACTGCACTTTATATACAAGGATCGGCTGGCCTTCTCTACTCAATCTTATGCTCAGTCACTGGTATACTTTTATTTACAAAGCCATTTTTGGGGGTTTCCTACCATTTTATTTTGACATTTTTATTGTTCAGAAATGTGGTGGGTACTCTTCATTTGCAGGACTTTATCACGCTAACTGTTCCAAATGTCCGAACTGAATTTGGTAAAAGGGCTTTTATGTACTCTGCGCCATCGTCTTGGAACACCTTAAAAAAATACTTTTAAACTGGAAGAACGTGTCCCGATTGGTGTTTTTAAATCATTGATGAAAGATTGAGGCTGATTCCCTGACCTGTTAATGTTTTTAATTTGATGTTTTATGATATTTTTATGATATTTTCTTTACTAGATCACCTGTAGTTTTCATGTCTGTCTAAATGTGTAATGACATGGTGCTGCCTATCTTTGCCAGGACGCTCTTGAAAAGTACATTTCAAAATCTCAATGAGCCCTTCCTGATTAAATAACGGCGAAATAAAAAATATGTAGCTAAATGTAAATGCCGCATTTGAGTTGTCTGCTTTGCTGAAAACTGACTGGGGTATATGAAGGTAGAGATGGGAGCAGGGCTCAACTGGAGCCGTTAACTGCAAACTTACAGCTGATCAATCCTGCTCTGGGAGATGACAGAGTCCTCTATGAAGTACGGTGTCAAGGCGTAGAAGCACCGGACCGGAGAGCTCCGTGGAGACGGGGCTACAACACCGGGAGGCATCGCTGCGATGTGGAGGACGGGAGTGGGTCGACCTGTAGTTCTGTGACGAGGCTTGCTTCACTCCAGAGCGGCCATGTGATTGGTTACGCACGGGTGACCATGAACCGCTGTACAGCACTGACCACGATCGGGGACACACCGAAAAACACGCCACTGATGTCTAGTTTTAGAACCTCAAACTCTTATTTCATCCAGATACACGGTTCAAGCACGAGCACCAAATCACTAGCACACCAAACAACGCGAGTCCGCTGTGTTTAGTCCAAAGTCGACATATGTAATAACACTAACATAATAAAATGTAAACAAATAAAATCAATATAAAAACAGATGTGCAACGTTTCACAATTCGCTCTCCAGATACACTTCATTATCGGTGCCAAATAAACACTTGACTGGATCAAGATCCCTGTGAGCTGTATTCTGTTCAGATGATGACATCCTGAATGTTCCCAACCCGCAGTTGGGCTGCGGTAAATACTTCTTCCCGGGAGAAAGGGAGGAGACTGCGCACATGTGCTTCAATCCAGGCTCCGCAGGGATAGAAGGTGAAGCGCTGAAGCCATAAACACTGATCTTAGATCGGCGTTGGTGGTTCTCCCCAATGATCGTTATGGTTACAGGATGTGGAGGAAAGCTGATCCTAGATCTGCGCCAAAAGGTCGCCTTCTGCCTTGCGGCAGCGACACACGACACGGCTGTTTTCAGCTTCCTTCCAGTAAGAACGTGACGAAAACAAAACACGGAACAAAGATTGGGAAATCCAACAGCAATCAGATAACACGAGGAGAACATGAGCCAGGTCCTAACCAGGGTTGTTTATCTGGTTGTGAAGCAAGCATGTTGATTTCAATGTATTAGGTGGCCTACGCCTACATTTCATGTTGTGGAAAATACAGGCTTAAACCAACAAACATGTTCATATTCTCAGCTGTC
Source organism: Oncorhynchus mykiss (assembly GCF_057628025.1). Classification (NCBI taxonomy): domain Eukaryota; kingdom Metazoa; phylum Chordata; class Actinopteri; order Salmoniformes; family Salmonidae; genus Oncorhynchus; species Oncorhynchus mykiss. The sequence continues at coordinate 10,667,846 of NC_143050.1, forward strand.
AAATGACAACAAGTAGCATCCTAATCTTACCACATTGTGTGCTAGTCTGTGTATTATGTTTTGTAATTGCTTGTATAGTCTCAGGGTGTGTCTGGCTTAATGTTTGTTTGTGTTGTCCTGCCCCTCAACTATGTGGTATAGAGGAAAGACCATGAGGTGTAGTGGTTAGATTGATTATGGCTCAGCAGTGTGCAGCGATGCTGCTGTAGTGCCCTTGATTAACCTGATGGGCCGGCCACACACACGAGATTGCATGTGATCATGGAAGGATTCAATCTATCAATTTAATTTCAAATCACAGACACATTTAATCCTAACATATAGCAGATGTATATAGAATAGATAAGGTTATATACAGTGGGGCAAAAAAGTATTTAGTCAGCTACCAATTGTGCAAGTTCTCCCACTTAAAAAGATGAGGCCTGTAATTTTCATCATAGGTACACTTCAACTATGACAGACAAAATAGAGAAAAAAAATCCAGAAAATCACATTGTAGGATTTTTAATGCATTTATTTGCAAATTATGGTGGAAAATAAGTATTTGGTCAATAAAAGTTTCTCAATACTTTGTTATATACCCTTTGTTGGCAATGACAGAGGTCAAACGTTTTCTGTAAGTCTTCACAAGGTTTTCACACACCATTGCTGGTATTTTGGCCCCTTCCTACATGCAGATCTCCTCTAGAGCAGTGATGTTTTGGGGCAACACAGACGTTCAACTCCCTTCAAAGATTTTCTATGGGGTTGAGATCTGGAGACTGGCTAGGCTACTCCAGGACCTTGAAATGCTTCTTACGAAGCCACTCCTTCGTTGCCCGGACGGTGTGTTTGGGATCATTGTCATGCTGAAAGACCCAGCCACGTTTCATCTTCAATGCCCTTGCTGATGGAAGGAGGTTTTCACTCAAAATCTCACGATACATGGCCCCATTCATTCTTTCCTTTACACGGATCAGTCGTCCTGGTCCCTTTGCAGAAAAACAGCCCCAAAGCATGATGTTTCCACCCCCATGCTTCACAGTAGGTATGGTGTTCTTTGGATGCAACTCAGCATTCTTTGTCCTCAACTCGTTGTGTTTGGAGTTTTTACCAAAAAGTTATATTTTGGTTTCATCTGACCATATGACATTCTCCCAATCTTCTTCTGGATCATCCAAATGCTCTCTAGCAAACTTCAGACGGGCCTGGACATGTACTGGCTTAAGCAGGGGGACGTCTGGCACTGCAGGATTTGAGTCCCTGGCGGCGCAGTGTGTTACTGATGGTAGGCTTTGTTACTTTGGTCCCAACTTTCTGCAGGTCATTCACTAGGTTCCCCCGTGTGGTTCTGGGATTTTTGCTCACCGTTCTTGTGATCATTTTGACCCCACGGGGTGAGATCTTGCGTGGAGCCCCAGATCGAGGGAGATTATCAGTGGTCTTGTATGTCTTCCATTTCCTAATAATTGCTCCCACAGTTGATTTCTTCAAACCAAGCTGCTTACCTATTGCAGATTCAGTCTTCCCAGCCTGGTGCAGGTCTACAATGTTGTTTCTGGTGTCCTTTGACAGCTCTTTGGTCTTGGCCATAGTGGAGTTGAGTGTGACTGAGGTTGTGGACAGGTGTCTTTTATACTGATAACAAGCTCAAACAGGTGCCATTAATACAGGTAACGAGTGGAGGACAGAGGAGCCTCTTAAAGAAGAAGTTACAGGTCTGTGAGAGCCAGAAATGTTGCTTGTTTGTAGGTGACCATACTTATTTTCCACCATAATTTGCAAATAAATTCATTTAAAAAATCCTACAATGTGATTTTCTGGATGTTTTTTCTCATTTTGTCTGTCATAGTTGAAGTGTACCTATGATGAAAATTACAGGCCTCTCATCTTTTTAAGTGGGAGAACTTGCACAATTGGTGGCTGACTAAATCTTTTTTTTTGCCCCACTGTATACTGATGAGTGGGTCCAATAAGCTAATAGTATAATATTCAGAGCTGTTAAAGCCTGGATACTACAGCTGACGACAGAGAAACCCTTCATCCTCTACTGCTAACTGATTGGATGAGGAACACTCATGACCCAATCACCTTCCTGCTCCATCGCTCTTTATTTCTCCCCCACTTACCACATTCTTTTCTCCCTCATATCACTACACGTCTTCTCTCTTTCAAATCGTTCCATCTCTAACAAGCACACACACAAAAACACACACACGGAGGATATCGCTGTGCTTGCGGAAACCTTGTTCACCAGGGAGCTGAGCTCATGTTTGCAGAACTGTGAGTGGGAAAGCAGGAAAAGGTGCAGTGTGTGTACACACACACACATGGGAATGTTCCTCTTCCTAGCTCAGGATTTCCCAAACTCGGTCCTCGGGACCCCAAGGGGTTTTTGCCCCAGCATTACACAACTGATTCAAATCAAACCTTGATGATTAGTTGATTTGAAATCAGCTGTGTAGCACCAGGGCAACAACCAAAACGTGCACCCCTTGGGGTCCTGAGGACCAAGGTTGGGAAACCCTAGCCTAGCTCATCTACCTCTCTGGTTGGACCACTGAAATTCAAACTTTTCAATGAGACAGAGGATGCCGGACAAAAACACCAGACACTCTGCTGGACCAGCCATGTCACTGGGTCTGTGTTCACACACACACACACACACACACACACACCCCCCCCCCCCCCCCCCCCTGACGAATTGAGGCTGTTCTGAGGGCAAAGGAGGGTGCAACTCAATATTATGAAGGTGTTCCTAATGTTAGCCTACCGGGGTCTGGGCAGTCATCTTCCTGTATGCAGTGGGGCACACTACATGGACTAGATCCCTCAAACAACTTCGGACGCCCAAGCCTGTTTCACCACATTTTTTCATTGTTCTAATCAGGGACCGATTTAGACCTGAGACACCAGGCTGGTGCAATTAATTATCAAGTAGGACAGAAAACCAGCCGGACTTCGTAGGAGAAGAGTTGAATACCCCTTGGACTAGAGTGAGTGTGTATGTTTTGCTCCCCCGACATCACTGTACTGCTGCTGTTCACTGACCCGCAAGGTTACACCTGGTCGCTGCTATTTGACATTAAAGTGGAACAGACAGCGGTTTTAACTACTTTGCAGATATGAAACAAACAATCATAATAGTCAAAAATATGAAATTCCCAGTTTATGCTACAAAACCAACTTTATAAGAGTATTTAAAAATAGGTTATATTCCATGACGTACACGATGACATTGTTGACAGAATAGATGATTCAGTTCAATATAATTCACCAATACATTTCTTGGTAGTCCAAACAATATTGCTATCAGGTTGGAAATCACAGATGCACTGTTTCAATGACTCAATATGTTGGACAAAAACGGACAAACGTAACTAAGGCTGGGAACGTCAATACAATCAAACTAGCAAAGGCAATGATCACAGGTCAGTCATAATGTGGCTAATATGCTAGCGTATCTGTGGATGTAACAAGTTAAAAAGACAGGGCTTACCGTAGACTAGACAGCTAGCTAGCTGCTAAGAGGATGTCATGTCATTGGAGGAGTGGTTGAGTGACTGACTTTTTCCTCTCATTGTTTTCAGTAGCTATACACAGCTAGAGATGCAGGTGTCATTTGGTTAGCTAACAAGAACTTGAACGACTGTTATACAGTTGGCATATTTGGGGCGGCAGGGTAGCCTAGTGGTAAGAGCGTTGGACTAGTAACCGGAATGTTGCAAGTTCAAACCCCTGAGGTATAAATCTGCCGTTCTGCCCCTGAACAGGCAGTTAACCCACTGTTCCTAGGCCGTCATTGAAAATAAGAATTTGTTCTTAACTGACTTGCCTAGTTAAATAAAGGTAAAATTAAAAAATATATATATTTCAGCTCATCTTGCTCTGGCTAGAATTAGTTGATGTACAGTATCAGTAAAAAGTATTGACACACCTACTCATTCAAGGGTTTCTTTATTTTTACTATTATTTACATTGTAGAATAATATTAAAGACATTGAAACTATGAAATAACACATATGGAATCATGTAGTAACCAAAAAAAAAGTGTTGTGTCAAAATAGATTTTATATTTGAGATTCTTCTAAGTAGCCACTTGATGACAGCTTTACTTGGAATGCTTTTTGGAATGCTTGAAGGAGTTCCCACATATGCTGAGCACTTGTTGGCTGCTTTTCCTTCACTCCGCGGTCCAACTCAACCCAAACCATCTCACAACTGAACAACAGAACACAACTGATTGGCTCAAACGCATTAAAGAAATTCCACAAATTAACTTTTTACAGGGCACACCTGTTAATTGAAATGCATTCCAGCTGACTACCTCATGAAGCTGGTTTAGAGAATGCCAAGCATGTGCAAAGCTGTCAAGGCAAAAGGTGGCTATTTGAAGAATCTCAAATATAAAATATTTTGATTTGTTTTAACACTTTTTTGGTTACTACATGATTCCATATGTGTTATTTTATGGTTTTGATGTCTTCACTATTATTCTATAAAATGTAATAATAAGGAAAATCCCTGGAATGAGTAGGTGCGTCCAAACTTTTGACTGGTACTGTGCATAATGGAGAGAGAGCCATGGTTGTTTGATCAATAGGACTGTAAAGTTCCCAAATGTAAGGGGACTAGCGTGGTATTGACATATTTTTAGAAATCCATTCAGGTGTACTTTGTGTCTTTTGGTGAATGCATTCTAATGATCTAAAGTCAAGCTGTTGCAACTGTCTGTAAACACACAGTCCAGTTCAAAGTGAATGATGGCAGGCCTGTGTAGCAAATGGCTTGTTTGCTTAAAGGCCTACTGTAGCTCTGATTGTCTATGGTGCACCGGTCTGCGGAGACTCCAGTCCTGGACGAGACAGATGTTTTTTATTGGGTTTTATTTACTGCCGTGTCTATTCAATTGTCCAAAGACACAGCCGCTATAGCAATCTATATTGCTATAGCAGTTTCACAAATGACTTAGTATACGTAATTCCCAGACATGGGGCGGCAGGGTAGCCTAGTGGTTAGAGTGTTGGACTAGAAACCGGATTGTTGCAAGTTCAAACCCCCGAGCCGACAAGGTACAAATCTGTCGTTCTGCCCCTGAACAGGCAGTTCCCACTGTTCCTAGGCCGTTATTGAAAATAAGAATTTGTTCTTAACCGACTTGCCTGGTTAAATAAAGGTAAAAAAATAAAAAATAAAATAAACATTCTAAGAATTAATGAAACGTGAAAACGACCATAAGTGCTCGCTTGTCAGAAAATGTTTATTTTTATTTTTAATCTTCCTGAGATGTCTATGAACAGGTTTTAAGATTTCATGTTGCTAAAATGCTGTCAGTTCCACTTTAAGAAACTGGTATAATGCGTTACATTTCCTGGTAAAATGAAGGTAAACATTACCTGAATACAACAGGGAGGTGTTTAACAGTCCCAGCAGCTATTTCTAATCTCGTCTCTCCTTGTTTTTCCAGGACTAAACTATTGAAATAAAACCTCTCACAAAACTGCTTACAGAGAATGGAGGGCCTGACTGGTACAAATCTGTTACACTCATACAATTGTTTCCTTTCTTTAGCTCTATTCTCTTCTCATATCATCTCATCTGGCTGTATGTTCTAGTCCCTCCTATCAGGTCACCTGGCTGTATGTTCTAGTCCCTCCTATCAGGTCACCTGGCTGCTATGTTCTCATCCCTCCTCATATCATATCACCTGGCTGTTATGTTCTAGTCCCTCCTCATATCGGGTCACCTGGCTGTTATGTTCTAGTCCCTCCTCATATCAGGTCACCTGGCTGCTATGTTCTCGTCCCTCCTCATATCAGGTCACCTGGCTGGTATGTTCTAGTCCCTCCTCATATCAGGTCACCTGGCTGTTATGTTCTAGTCCCTCCTCATATCAGGTCACCTGGCTGTTATGTTCTAGTCCCTCCTCATATCACCTGGCTGTTATGTTCTAGTCCCTCCTCATATCACCTGGCTGTTATGTTCTAGTCCCTCCTCATATCACCTGGCTGTTATGTTCTAGTCCCTCCTCATATCAGGTCACCTGGCTGTTATGTTCTAGTCCCTCCTCATATCACCTGGCTGTTATGTTCTAGTCCCTCCTCATATCACCTGGCTGTATGTTCTAGTCCCTCCTCATATCACCTGGCTGTATGTTCTAGTCCCTCCTCATATCACCTGGCTGTATGTTCTAGTCCCTCCTCATATCACCTGGCTGTATGTTCTAGTCCCTCCTCATATCACCTGGCTGTTATGTTCTAGTCCCTCATATCACCTGGCTGTATGTTCTAGTCCCTCCTCATATCAGGTCACCTGACTGTATGTTCTAGTCCCTCCTCATATCACCTGGCTGTATGTTCTAGTCCCTCCTCATATCACCTGGCTGTTATGTTCTAGTCCCTCCTCATATCACCTGGCTGTATGTTCTAGACCCTCATATCAGGTCACCTGGCTGCATGTTCTGAGAAGTTTAAGTATTGGGACATAGACTCAAGTGTGTGTTTTTTTTGTTTTACTATCCTTGTAGGGACCAGACGTCCTGACAATGATAGTAAAACAAGGAACATCTATACAAATGGGGACATTTCACAGGTCCCCACAAGGGAAAAGGCAATTTAAGGCTTAGGGGTTAGGGTTAGAATTAGGGGTAAGGCTTAGGGAAACTGATATTTTAAATGGGAAAAAAATGTTTAGACCCACAAGGACATTAAAACAAACGTGTGCTTGTGTGAGTAATCAGGTTCGGAGGTAATGATTAACACAAGGAACACTGACTAACTAACATTGTGACCAGATAAACAGTAAACAGTGGTTATCCAAAGCCTGATTGATGGAAGGCTGTGGGGTACAAATGGGTATCTGACGCTATCACTGTGGTCAGATAAACAGGGAAGTCCACTAACCCAAAGTCTGACGCAAGAGGGTAGAGTAAAACTGTGAAAGCCTTTCCTGGTCGCTTTCCTCTCTGGAACCAGCTCATACCAGGGTTTGATTCATTTGTTCAGTAACCCATTTCTGTTGTAGGGCCTTGCATACAGAGCAGAGGTTTATGTCATTTTATCTGAGCAAATAAACGTATGTAAATGTGTAGAGGTGGCGGCGTGGGTCACCTAGGCTTTAGCTCAGAGGGCTAGTACAGTCCAAGTCACATTGGCAACCTGGGTTCAATACAACGTCTGCTGTATTCATGCATGCAGGATGCACGTAATCTATAGAGAACAATAAAAGGTATCTGATGAAAAGTCACACCTCGCCCTGACATAGCCAATCACAACCTGTGGAAGCCTGAGGCGGCCAATCACCTGACCGCTGTGTCATTAGACTTGATAAATCAATCATTTATGACTCTGCAAAGACAGACACAACCAGCCAGCCGTTAAATCTGTACTTGTGCCAGGGGACTTTTACAGTGAACGATATAAAAGTGACGTCCTCCTGTTGACAATGTCCAACCACTACTGACTCAGTCAATACACAGAGCAGTGTATCTCTTTCCATTATAGATGTTGGGGCGGGACAACCGTTTACCTCTGTTGCTGACTCCCAAACTAAAACAACGTGGCTTCAATTTGGTTTTAAAAAGACCTTGGATGTTGTTTTGGGGACTTCTGTGCTCCTTCCATAGAACAATGGAGAGAAAACACCCGTTGACCTTCGGCAGTATGGTTTGGAACAATAGTGCAACTACTGTACTGCTGGTGGTCAAGGAGGTACACGTCGAGAGACACAAGACATCAATCTGATGCATGCAGGGGAGGAGGGGGGGGGGGGGTATTCATGCACGCACACACTCCTGATCATGACCCCAAAGGATGCGTTTCTCACAGTGTAGTAGATTACCCTCAGAAACACACACATCTAGTCCTATCTAATCCAGGTACAGTATATTGACACACACAGGTCCATCTGACAGTTTAAAGGGTATTAGGACGACCCCTGTTCATCCCCTTAAAAACGCTACACCATTTGCACTTAGCAGCTCACCAAGACGCACAAACAACCCCAGGCAGCATCTGGAAATAGTATCCACTCGAAGAGTTCGCCTGAAAAGGTTAAATCTGGAGCGGCTGAAAACAGCAGTGCGTGTGTTGATAAAATACTTTCCATAGTGTGAGCTGCTCAAACAAAAAGGGGGAATGTGATGGGTTCACACTCAAAAAGGATGTTGCATAATGCTTACTTCATTACTCAATGTTTTTAATTATTTCCACTGCATCAGGGATAGCGTACACAGACGTTTCGGCTTTACAGCCTTCATCAGCGTGTTGTGTGAGCTGCTTCCATGTGTATTTGTTGAATAGATCACATAAAAATATATTTTTCAAAAGTGATTTGTATCCTCTTTTAATGAGAAGGCACACACAACTCAAAAGTGTGCGCACACACACACACACACACACACGTTGCTGCTCCTTGTGAATATTGATTTCACTCCCAGCTGCACAAACACTGACAGCTCTCTCAATGCGATAACAGAAACACCAAACTGGCCTGTGATCCATGTTCTGTTCTAATTATTTTGGCCCACATCCTGACAGGCTCTGACAAGCTACACTGCTCTCTAGTTGACAGTCAGAGAACTGCAGTGCCAACATTGACTGAGCCTTTCTGACAAAAATGGGACAAATAAAGCATTGGGAAGAGATGAAGCCCGAGTACAGACTTTGTTTAGTAAACACAGACGAACACACGAGCAGAAGGCAATGTTACCGTGAGAGCTGTTCAGCTGGAGTCTGTTGTGGACAGAGACATGACAAACCTGATCTACAACGACTCCACAGCTCAGACACTCACTGGTCTAAGCAACAAAGGGAGAATCGCATTGTGGTGTTACAATAGCACAGGAGTTCTTTATGGAGTCAATCACAGAGGAGTTCTTTATGATGTCACAATCACACAGGACAGAACGCTCACACAGGTGCTGCTTGAGGTCACCAGCTGTTTCCATTAACTTGTCCAGTGATTTCTCGATTTAGAAAGTTTGCATAGAAAATACATGTGACAATTGCCTGCTAGGGTGCGTTTCCATTGAACCATCTTGTGTCGATGAAAACAGCTGGACATAATGACACACCTAAAAAATAAGTTTGCGCAAAAACCTAGTGTTGAATAAAAATGTTGAAGTGTTTTCATTACCCCTTTAGGCAAATTGGGCATTAATACATTTCCCTCCCACCTATCTGTTTCATGTCTCAGGTAGTGCGCGAAAGCCAGCATGGATAGAATGTAATAATTGACTAATATTTGCCATATTCTAATAATCCTCATGTGCCAGTGTATCGCCCAGGGCCCGTGCCATGGTGAGACTTGCACTCCTGTAGATCTGAAATAATTGCAAGGTGAAACTTGCCAGCCAACCAGAAAAGCAAGGCAAAGTAATTCAGGAATTCTTGAAAGTCAGGACAACACTTGTCCTGCAAAGAAAAATGCTTATAGTTGAAAAAAATATATATATTTCGCAAGACCTAGGCATTTACAATTATGCCGCATTCAAAACCACTGGAAGCTCGGAACTCCGAAATAGCAGACTTCAGTGCATTCAAAACTGGGAACTCTGGGGGGGGAACAAGCTCCAACTGGATTTTTTTTTTGTTGAGATTTGTACAGCGTTCCGACTCGAAAACTCTGGCCTCTTTCTAGAACTCTGACTTTCTGACCTGAGGATCACTGATGTCATGATTTGACCTATTTTTCCGAGGTCCCAGTTGTTTTAAATGCGGTATCTATTGTGGAGTGAACTTTATAGTTATGCAGTGACATCATGTACCTTCAAAATTATTTGTCAATCATAATTTATTAAAAAAAAACACAGTTTCCATCGTCATTTGATGAAGAAATGTGGAAATTTAGAACCAGGAACAGATATAGCCCTTGGTTCTCTCCAGACCTGACTGCCCTTAACCAACACAAAAACATCCTATGGGGTTCTGCATTAGCATCGAACAGCCCCCGTGATATGTAACTTTTCAGGGAAGCTAGAAACCAATATACACAGGCAGTTAGAAAAGCCAAGGCTAGCTTTTTCAAGCAGAAATTTGCTTCCTGCAACACAAACTCAAAAAAAATCTGGGACACTGTAAAGTCCATGGAGAATAAGAACATCTCCCAGCTGCCCACTGCACTGAGGATAGGCAACTCTGTCACCACTGATAAATCCACTATAATTGAGAATTTCAATTTCATTTTTCTACGGCTGGCCATGCTTTCCACCTGGCTACCCCTACCCCGGTTAACAGCACTGCACCCCCCACAGCAACTCGCCCAAGCCTTCCCCATTTCCTCTTCTCCCAAATCCAGTCGGCTGATGTTCTGAAAGAGCTGCAAAATCTGGACCCCTACAAATCAGCCGGGCTAGACAATCTGGATCCTTTCTTTCTAAAATTATCTGCCAAAATTGTTGCAACCCCTATTACTAGCCTGTTCAACCTCTCGTGTCGTCTGAGATTCCCAAAGATTGGAAAGCAGCTGCGGTCATCCAAATCTTTAAAGGGGGAGGACACTTTTGACCCAAACTGCTACAGACCTATAGCTATCCTACCCTGCTTTAAGGTCTTCGAAGTCAACAAACAGATTACCGACCATTTCGAATCCCACCGCACCTTCTCCGCTATGCAATCTGGTTTCAGAGATGGTCATGGGTGCACCTCAGCCACGCTCAAGGTCTTAAACGATATCTTAACCACCATCGATAAGAAACAATACTGTGCAGCCGTATTCATTGACCTGGCAAAGGCTTTCCACTCTGTCAATCACCACATCCTCATCGGCAGACGCGATAGCCTTGGTTTCTCAAATGATTGCCTCGCCTGGTTCACCAACTACTTCTCTGATAGAGTTCAGTGTGTCAAATCGGAGGGCCTGTTGTCCGGGCCTCTGGCAGTCTCTATGGGGGTGCCACAGGGTTCAATTCTTGGGCCGACTCTTCTCTGTATACATCAATGATGTCACTCTTGCTGCTGGTGAGTCTCTGATCCACCTCTACACTGACGATATCATTCTGTATACTTCTGGACCTTCTTTGGACACTGTTAACAACCCTCCAGATGAGCTTCAATGCCATACCGTGGCCTCCAACTGCTCTTAAATACAAGTAAAACTAAATGCATGCTCTTCAACCGATCGCTGCCTGCACCTGCCCGCCCCTCCAGCATCACTACTCTGGACAGTTCTGACTTAGAATATGTGGACAACTACAAATACCTAGGTGTCTGGTTAGACTGTAAACTCGCCTTCCAGACTCACATCAAACATCTCCAATCCAAAGTTAAATCTAGAATTGGCTTCCTATTTCGCAACAAAGCATCCTTCACTCATGCTGCCAAACATACCCTCGTGAAACTGACCAAACTGTCCAATACCCTACTTGATAAATTGGATGCAGTCTATCACAGTACCATACGTTGTGTCACCAAAGCCCCATATACTACCCACCACTGCGACCTGTACGCTCTCGTTGGCTGCCCCTCGCTTCATACTCGTCGCCAAACCCACTGGCTCCAGGTCATCTACAAGACCCTGCTAGGTAAAGTCCCCCTTATCTCAGCTCGCTGGTCACCATAGCACGCGCTCCAGCAGGTATATCTCTGGTCACCCCCAAAACCAATTCTTCCTTTGGCCGCCTCTGCTTCCAGTTCTCTGCTGCCAATGACTGGAATGAACTACAAAAATCTCTGAAACTGGAAACACTTATCTCACTCACTAGCTTTAAGCACCAGCTGTCAGAGCAGCTCACAGATTACTGCACCTGTACATAGCCCATCTATAATTTAGCCCAAACAACTACCCCTACTGTATTTATTTTGCTCCTTTGCACCCCATTATTTCTCTCTCTACTTTGCACATTCTTCCACTGCAAATTTACCATTCCAGTGTTTTACTTGCTATATTGTATTTATTTCACCACCATGGCCTTTTTTGCCTTTACCTCCCTTATCTCACCTCATTTGCTCACATTGTATATAGACTTATTTTTCTACTGTATTATTGACTGTATGTTTGTTTACTCCATGTATAACTCTGTGTTGTTGTATGTGTCGAACTGCTTTACTTTATCTTGGCCAGAGGTCGCAGTTGTAAATGAGAACTTGTTCTCAACTTGCCTACCTGGTTAAATAAAAGGTGAAATAAAATAAATTTGCCACAATAAAAGTTAGACCGAAGAAAAATCCACCCGTCAAACGGATAATATATATATATTCCGATTCCATTACACGTCTCAATGATTTTTATTTGCAACGTTGCTTTTGTCGAATAAACCTGGGTCAATGGAAACCTGCTTACTGTCACACAATTGCACATGGTCTCTCTCTGATGTCACAATGGCACTGAGTGACATTTGTAGTGTCACAAACAAGAGTGATGATGTCAGGGGGTGTGTCTGTCTTACCTCCTAGGCTGAGAGCGCCGGTCATCCTCCCCACTGCCAGACTCCTGAGGGGAGAAACACACAGATGGTTAACACAACATCCGTGTGGTCAGCTAGTCCAGAGACTGACCAACTCTCACATTGACCGGTTGGGGAGTAATGGATCCCATTTAACTGATTTTAAAAACGTGTTTTAACTGTACTCCACTACCTTACCAGCAAAAATATTGTAATTAGATTTACAGATACTTTTGAAGAACTACATGATTATTTCTAGGGTTAAAGTTCAATTGAGAAAGAACATTTGCACCATTTTTCTGACACCTTTCTGATTCAATAACCAGAGTTCCATCCAACCATTTCATGTGGATGAATTATCTGATGTGTGAAAAACACCATGACGGGCTGATGGAAAGAACATATGCCAGTACAATTTTATAAATGCTAACAGACAATTTATTTGTTGACGTCGAGGGATTTATTTTTGTCGATACAATTCATTATGTGAGAAATTGCTGTGGAAACGCCTTCATGCACAAATATTGATATAATATTCATCATTTCGAAGTAAACTTGGAGTCACGCGATATGTTGTGTGGTCCTCCCACTACAACTCAGGAAAGCATGCAGTTTATTAAGCTACAATTGAAATAAATGATGAACTGAACAGGGTGATGAAAGTGCACGTGATGAGCTTGATGCTCCTTTCCAATAAATATTGAGGGTCGTATTCTGGTGACATGATAATCGATGTGGCTGCCATTTGACAAATAAAAAATGGCTCTTATCCATAATCTCATTGTAGGTAGCCGTACCCGCACTGTAAATGCGACCTGTTGAGCGCACCAGCCTAGACCAGAGTGGGCGCATTTGCTTTATAACACAACAGTATGTGACAAAACCATCAGTAGAGTTGAAAATGCGATGGAAACCCATTTAACTTGTATTTTTTCATTTGGTTTCTCAATTCTTTTGGGCACAAATGTGTTTACATGCCTGTTAGTGAGAATTTCTCATTTTCCAAGGTAATCCAGGTGTGGCATATGAAGAAGATGATTAAACAGCATGAACATTACAAAGGTGCACCTTATGCTGTGATTGTGGCCTCTGGAATGTTGTCCCACTCTTCAATTGCTGTGCGAAGTTGCTGGATATTGGCAGAAACAGGAACGTTGTACACTTCGATCCAGAGCATCCCAAACATGCTCAAAGGGGACATGTCTGGTGAATATGCAGGCCATGGAAGAACTGGGACATTTTCAGCATCCAGGAATTGTGCACAGATCCTTGCGCGATGGGGCTGTACATTATGCTGAAACATGAGGTGATGGCAGCAGATGAATGGCACGACAATGGGTCTTAGGATCTCGTCACAGTGTCTCTGTGCATTCAAATTGCCATCAATAAAATGCAATTGTGTTTGTTGTCCGTAGCTTATGCATGCCCATACCATAACCCCACCGCCACCATGGGGCACTCTGTTCACAACGCTGACATCAAGAAACTGCTCGACCACAGGACATCATACACACTGTCTGCCATCTGCCCGGAACAGTTGAAACCCAGATTAATCCTTGAAGAACACTTCTCCAGCATGTCAGTAAGCACTTACATACTGAAGTTGGTTACGACGCCGAACTGCAGTCAGGTCGTTTTCGGAACACATTTTCCTATTTCAATCAACCAGTCCATTTAGAATTTGTGATAAAACTGTCATCATTTGGCAAGGAATGTTTAAGTTTAAGTTTATTTTTACAGGGACAGTGCACATTAATCTACGTTTCAGTAAAAGTGCCGGTTTTAGCCAGCTGGCTAATTTTCAACTGCAGCCCCTGGGCAGGTTATTAAAAACAACTACAATATAGACAATAGCAACATGGGACAAGCAAGACATAGCATACATACTGAGCAACATAGGACAAGCAAGACGTAGCATACAGACATAGCAACATAGAACAAAAAGCAGCAAGACAAAATTCATAAGAGCAACAAAGTGTTTCCACACCTCACAAGCTACAGACAACAGATAACATGGAAAGCGGCAACACACAGCTAGGGACCATGTTCACAAATCTGATTGGCCTTTAGCCATGTCTTCAAGCATTTTGTGAAAGTGTGATATGTGGTGCAGTTATGTGTGTCTGATGGCAGTGTATTCCAGACATGGTAAGCTCTCGCAGAGAAAACGGATTTACTAAAGGTGCTTTTCCTACAGTCACCTCTCATGGCAGACCTTGTGGATCTGCTGCCATATGTTTGGGTTTTCTGTTTAACAGAAATACTGAGTGGAGGGGGAGCCAGGCCATTTAGGATCTTGAATACAAGACGGTGTATTGCACAAGATTTTCCCAGCTCAGGAGCTCATGCTTTCTGAGGATGTAACAGTGATGATGGCTATTGGGCTTCCTATCAAGTACTTTGAGAGCCTGTTTGTAGACAGACTGAATGGGTTTTAATGTTGTACAGCAAGCTTGGGCCCAACTAGTCAAGCAGTATGTTAAGTGGGGGAGTATCATAGATTTTGAGTACAGTTTTGCTACCTCTGTAGTCAAACAATTTCGTATAAATCGGAAATTAGCTAGGTTGAATTTGGTTATTTGAATTACCTTTTTCCACATGCTTTTTAAAAGAAAGGTTGGAATCAAGTATGATGCCAAGGTACTTAAAATCAGATACCACCTGGAGATTCTCCCCTGACACAGAGTAGCTTGTGTATCCCATCAATTAGATGTTTTTATGGGAACTTTTACAGGGTCCAGTGGGGTCCTCCCCCTAAATTTTTATTTTACATTTAAAAATGCATTTCCTGCAATTCTACAGTTTGACTTGACTTATCATGCCCATTTTCTGGGGGATTTTGATGAGGATTTTGAAACCACAGTATAAGTGGAAGGATAAGTGCTAATTTCCTGCTACTCTACACATTTTGCCATGAGGCGGAGAGAAAATGTTGCAGTTTTAATGTAACATTCCAGTGAAAATCTCACTTTAAAAAGTTAAACCCCTAGAGTCGATGTCCATGCCCCAACAGAAATCTAAAATCAGACGTATTTTTTTAAATTCCCACAAAAATCTGTCAGTTTAAGCTAGATGTATCTGGGGTTTGTTTTTGCATTTGATGCATCTCAATCCACTGCATTGCGGTGAAAGGTGACAGAGCGGTGGTTGTCAGACCATGAGACATCCCGAAAATTAGTATTCTGTACTGTTTGAACGGTTCGGTAGACAAACTATTAGGAACCCTGTATGGAAAAATTAGACTCTCACGATGGTGTTCGCCGTCTTGGGACTAGTCTGAAGTCGGTACAGCCGATCTTCCAACTTCTTTCTTTAGGGGTTGAACAGTTTGGGCTACACACTAATCTGTGTAAAGGTGAGATTCTCAGGAACACAAATATGTCAGTTGTTTTCTCTAGGACACCCACAGGCCTCATAAGACTTGTCTGAAAGCACCCTGGTACCAGTCAAAAAGGAATTATATGGAAACCTTTTAATGACAAAAATACAGGGTTCATTTTTTTTTAAATTACTAATGTTTCCTGATCTTTCTTCTATCTCAGGATATAGGACAGACACATCGGAAAAAACTTCCGTTTGATTTTTTGGGGGTGTCTATCAGTTGTTCCATGTAGTGAATCTGTTATTCAATGTGTTTTTATGGGCTAATAGCAGTACAGCTAAATAAAATGTTTAAAATCCAATTATTTATATATTTTTAGTTTCATCAAATAGCAAAACTTTCATTTGTATGAACCTCTCAAAACAATCTCATATAGCTTAGTAGAACCCTCCCTCCCCCAAAATCCTGTGAAATGACGTCAACACATACTGGAGAAGTTACTGGCTAGCTACAAGTGGCTAGCTTAGCTAACACACTAGATTCTGTACGTCGGTCATGGCGCGCATGACTAGAATAACACGTTGATTAACCACCAAAGGCATACCCCATTTTTGTTTGAAAAGTTTGAAAATTGAGGAAGGAATAGGAGATGGGACATTTTTCATGCCCAAAGTCTACTGTTAAAGCTAATTTCCTGCCATTCTAAATATTTGGCCATAGCTTATGAACACGTCTTATGCTATCTGGGGGGGCCACCCCGACCTCTCTTCAGGAAAAACAAAATTCACTTGCCCGTTCATGCAGCCACAATGCACAATTCACCAAATAGTTCTACAGTATTTTTTTAAAAAAATAAGATTTATCCCAACAATTGAGTGGGCTAATAAGTCCTTCGTTTTTAGATTATGCTCAGGTAAAATAATTTGGCTAATCTATATTTCCAAGGCTTGAAAATAAAGGGCAAGGGGTATTTAATGAAAAATACTTTGGTTTTTAATGTGGAGATAATAATTTGATTGGGCTTTATCTGTAGGAGAAAGCAATGGGTTTAGAAGACTAGATATCCAACCCATCAAGTCAAATGCAACACCCAGTAACTATGTATCTAACATTGATTTATCCTGCAATATATGTTGTTGAATTGGTAATATTAATTTGAGTTTGGGAAATCCAGAAATTACTTTACTGATTACAATTTTGGAAAGATAACTAGTAAATAACGGATTACATTTAGAGAGTAACCAATTTAACCCTGGCACACACACGAGAATGACCGTCTCTCTCTCTCTCCCCCTCTCACACTAGAGAATGACAAACTCTCTCTGTCACACACACCAGAGAATGACCAACTCTCTCTGTCACACACACCAGAGAATGACCAACTCTCTCTGTCACACACACCAGAGAATGACCAGTTCTCTCCGTCACACACACACCAGAGAATGACCAACTCTCTCTGTCACACACAGAGAGAGAATGACTGCGTGCAACAGGCTATGCAGTTTAACTACCCCTATTAGAGCAGAGAGACGAGCCGTTCAGCCTGTATTCAATTTGCTCACCCTCTCCAGGAAAATGACCTCAGTCTGTTTATAAGGCGCGGTTCGAGAGAAAAAGATTCACACACAAACATGTTTGGATTTTCCCTGACTGTCAAGTTTTTATTTTGGCGATTGTTATTTCTCAAAGATGATCTTATTTAACAAATATATAGCGCCATTATCTTTCCATATACTTTATCTGGTTTTAGTCGCTTAAGTTTACACTGAAAACATTTTACCATCTTAAATCATTTCCCAAAAATATATACATTTATTTTTTATTTTAAAAAATTGCAGTGGAGGCCATTATTTATCAGCTGCAATGCACCTCTGCTAAATGCATTCAGGAAAAAACACTGATCTCCATCTTAACACAGCTATAACACATTATAGTCCACTAGTATATATTTTATGGTTCTATTTTTGCAGGAAAAAAAAAAGAAAAGAGAACCATTAATGTATATGGCTGAGCGAAGATATTATGACCAGAGCCTCAAAATGGAAATTCATGAAGAGCGGCGAGACAGTGTGGTTCAGGGTTACTACAGTGGTCACCCGAAAATGGAGTGTGTGTGTTGGTCAGATACCAGGAAGGGGCCATGTTTTTGTGTTTGCCTGGACAGGAAGGGAGAGGAGAAGCACAGATTCCTCCAGCCGGGACATTTACATATATGCAAAACTCTCAAGGTGTATGGAAATGTTTGCATGTAGTTCAAGACATGTCATATGACGGGGCAGTGAGATACCCGATGGGGTTGGATGATATATTTCACCTCAATTATCTTAAAAAAAAAAAAATGTATACTTAACTGTCAATCAATATCCTCCATCTTTAAGACAACGGAAAAATCCTATGCTTCATTATGTAAATATTAAGAGTGTGGGATTTGAGGAAATGTTGGCCGGAGAGTAGTGCAGGCGATAGGGGTAAGAACAGGTGGGTCTGGGCAGGTGTGATGTTGTGTATATGTGTGTCTGTATATGTTTTGGATTGTTTTAAAAGTATGTAAATGAATTAAAAAGTAGTGTGTTGTGAGGCATCTGCAGGATAGGACGGTAGGGGGAAAAACTGAGGTGAATCCCCACCGCCATTCAACGTTTTCCACTTTGACCACTCAGGCAGAGAAGGAAGGGTGATCTACTGAGTGTGGGAGTCCCTTGACGCCATGGAGTATTACAGCAGCAGTGTGTGTCTGGCCCTCATTGTCATAGCAACACTGCATTGGAGCTGGCCAGGTTCACCAAAGGGTTCTAGAGAGCGAAAAGACCCAATGGGCATCTCACAAGACACCTCACACATCACCACCCAGCCATGGGACACAGCGCATGCATGCGTTGTGGGTTTGTTCATTAGGATCCCCATTCGCTGATGCAGCAGCTACTCATCCTGGGTCTACACAAAGGATAGATAGATGTGCGTTTATTTGTATTCCCATTAGCTTTTGTAAAAGTAGCAGCTATTGTTTCTGGGGTCCTGTGTGGAGGGAAGGGGGAGCGTAAGCAAGGCAAGGCCATCATCTGGCCTCACTCACAGAACCTGTTTAGCCGGGGGAAGGTAGAGAGAGACTTCAATGACAGGGTCATGTCCAAGATTACAATGCTGGTGAGGAACGTTCTGCAACATACCTCAACAACACAACCTCAGTTCACACTTCTTGTTTTGGGGAAGCTAAAAGCAAATTACAGGTTGTATTTCCTTCTGTCCCCCCAGACCTCCAAAATCAGTACCGTCGTTGACTCCAAACAGGCTCAACTGGTCGAAACAGACAGTTCAAGGACAGACTGACAACAACAACCATGGTAGTGGTTTACCTTAGTTTGAGGCATCTTCTGCAACTAAACTGTTACGCCATAAAACAGAGCTGCTTCCCTGATAGGCTGACACTGACTGACTCACCAGAGCACAAACTCTGGTGAGTTTGTGGCATTGACTGGTGTTATGACTAATCTAGCATCCTCATGAGATCAAGGTGTTACTCACAATATATCGTGATCTGATAACGTCGCAATGAAGTCCTAGCATTTCACTACGGCCCAACAGACTTCTGGTTTAGATGAAAACACAGAGTAGGGGAGATCCACATAACTTGTTGTGTATGCAAAAAGGCAGAAAATTGGCTGATGTGTTTATAAAAAATATATATATATATATATATATATATATATATATATATATATATATATATATATATATATATATATATATATAAAATTAAATGTAGGGTTGCTGCAGTTTCTTATTATCTACATTGTGAGAAATGTAGAGTAAGAGTACTTTCTAAAGGGAGAGCACCCAATGAGGGACATACTCCTGAGAAGTGAACCACTACTATTGCTCCACTTGTGGCATTCAAGAGCTGAAGAGAAAGAATGAGAGGGATTGATCGTTGGATTAGTGGCATATACCGTGCTTCTATATCTACATTGCTTGCTGTTTAGGGTTTTAGGCTGGGCTTCTGTATTGCATTTTGTGACATCGGCTGATGTAAAAAGGGCTTTATAAATAAATGTGATTGATAGCTGCTAGAAGATACTACTTTACACTTGTTTACACTGAGCTGCACTGGAGTCAAAATGCTGCTGGTTTTACCAGACAACTGCAATTTTCATCCTCATGCTAGCTAGCATTAGCCACAGCAGCCATTATGGAATGGCACACCTGAGAGGTTTGTTCGACCCATATCTCGCGCCGGATCCAAGGTGTCTACATGATTGCGTTCCGACCCCAGTGCAGTTCAGTAAAAACAAGCGTAGCAGTTGGATCGGAATATTCTGGCAAGATTGACAGATAATAAATACTACACTGTACCCAAGACAGACACATTGTATGTTGAGTGAATACTTATCTGGTTCTTCAGGCAGCCTACAACTACTAGCACTCACTATTATGCAAGTGACCCTTGGACCATGCAGGAAGCCAGAGCACTATTTAGCAATGTGCAGCATGAACTCTTGCTTCCTGATTGCCTGACAGGCTTCTGTAATGAGGCACAGGACACACAGGCGGTGTGTAAATACCGGAACCCGGTTCAGCTGCTTTACATAGATAATACATCTACACCGGTCAAGGCAATAAACTACTAGTTTACATGCCAACGACACAACAGTCTAGAGACTTGTAAATTACCCGCATGCATACGCGTCACGAGTACCACAAGGC
This sequence comes from Oncorhynchus mykiss, assembly GCF_057628025.1. Classification (NCBI taxonomy): domain Eukaryota; kingdom Metazoa; phylum Chordata; class Actinopteri; order Salmoniformes; family Salmonidae; genus Oncorhynchus; species Oncorhynchus mykiss. Next base: position 10,688,230 of record NC_143050.1, read on the forward strand.
TTTATTACATACTGAAGAGCAGGAAATGTGGCTTTAGTTAGTTACTTCTCCAACGAGAAACGAGTCACGGTTTATTCCAGGAAACAAAGAAAGTGACCAAATCATGTTCCTGGTCTGATAAAGTGTTTTTTGATGACTTGGGGAGGCCAGTTACTCTAGTGAACGAACCTGCCATTTTACAGTAGACTATGGTCACTCGCTGATGTGTCTAGTAGCCTGGTCTTACCGGCGTGTAAGTTACGTCGCGATGTCAGTAGCAGCTGACGAAACCTACCGGACAAATGTTGCCTATATTTCTCCTCTTGAAACCATACTATGATGTGATACGATTTACACACGTTTCATTGTCTGTGCTTGGTAAATGTGTTGCATTGTAGCTATCTATCACTGTTGCATCACATTTGAACTGATACATTTGCTACTGTTATTCCAAAATGAATAGACATTTTACGCATGCGTAGAAGTACAAAGGCAGTTATGTACAGTCCGCAAAAACAGCGGAAATCAACCCAAAGCTTCGATCGACAGATTCGATGGTTGGGGGGTCGAAACGACCGTGGCTTACCGAAACACAGGGGCTGGAACTGGTGCTGGGGGTCGGAGAGCGCTGCACGGTAACCAGCGCCATTCAGCGACCGGGAAACAGATACCTGAGAGAAAGCGACAACGGAAAGACGGTCATAATTGTTTGAAGAGAAACCAGCTCTATTCGCTCACTCGTTCTCAGGCAGCTACCTACTCCCCGGCTATTTCCTCTGTATGGCGGATCCGCGCATGCGCAGCAACCGCCAGCTGTTAATTCCGATTAACCCGTGCTGGAAACAGACAAAGCAGCAGACAATACACCAGAGATACGGTGCATTCGGAAAGTAATCAGACCCCTTCACTTTTTCCACATTTTGTTACATTATAGGCTTTATTCTAAAACATATTAAATTGTTTTTATTCCTCATCAATCTACACACAATACTACATAATGACAAAACAAAAACAGTTTTTATTTTAGCAAATGTATTAAACAAAAAAAGAATGAAATATGACATGTAAATAAGTATTCAGACAGTCTTCTTGGGTATGACACTACAAGCTTGGCACACTTGTATTTGGGGAGTTTCTCCCATTCTTCTCTGTAGATCCTCTCAAGCTCTGTCAGGTTGGATGAAAGATAAGCTTGAAATGGGCATAGTCTAATTGATTAACAACCAAAAACACATATTTTCTTAGTTAGCTGGCTAACTCATTGAGCCTTCTTTGTAGTATACTTCTTAGTGTAGGCTATGAAGTGATTTCCCACACTCTTCATTTAGAATAATAATAAACATGGCTGTCTTTCTTGTCAATCTGCTGAATTTACATTGTCATTTTAGTCCTTTAGAAGATGCTCTTATCCAGAGCGACTTACAGGGCTAGGTAAGATAACCACATATCACAGTCAGAGTATATACATGTTTCCTCAATAAAGTAGCTATCAGCAATGTCAGAGCTAGTAAGGGTGGAAAAAAGTAAAGTGCAAGTGTGGGGGGTGGGGAGGTGGGGGTTTATGATACTTTGACGAGGTAGTGTTTCAGATGTTTTCGGAAGATGGGCAGGATCTCTGCTGTCCTAACGTCAGGGGAAAGCTAGTTCCACCACTGGGGTGCCAGGACAGAGCTTGGACTGGGCTGAGCGGGAGCTGTCCTCCCGTAGGGGTGGCAGGGCCAAGAGACCAGAGCTAGCAGGACGGTGTGCTCAGGTTGGGGTGTAGGGTTTGAGCATAGCTTGAAGGTAGAGTGGGGAAGTTCCTCTTGCTGCTCTGTAGACAAGTACCATGGTCTTGTAATGGATACGAGTTTCGACTGGAAGCCAGTGGATTGTGTGGAGGAGATGGTTGACATGGGAGAACTTACTTGCCTTTTTTTTGTGTGCTTTGAGAGTCTTTGAAAAGCGCTATACAAGTTGAATAAATTATTATTATTACATGCAGTAAGTCTTCAGGACAAAGGTCTGGATTGAAACACTACATTGTCCACTATCCGCTCAGTTTTGAACTAGTGAGCACGGTGAATCTGAGGGAGAAAGTCAAAACTGTGTTTCTTAGCTCCTGTGGCACAAGACTCGCTGCCTGTCTGGGCTTGCACTATGCTGCTGCTCTCTTCAACCGCAAGTAGGTAGATGATGCCACTAAACACAAATCAGTTTTTGTTTTCCCAGTTTAATAAATGAGCTCAGGACAGGGGTGGGAAAACTACAGCCCACGGGCCCATTCAATCCAGATCCGGCCCATGGGAATTATTACAATTTTATTTGGTATATGGACACCCCTTCAAATGAGTGGATTAGGCTATTTCAGCCACATCCATTGCTGGACAGGTGTATAAAATTGAGCACACAACCATGCAATCTCCATAGACAAACATTGTCAGTGGAATGGCCCGTACTGAAGAGCTCAGTTACATTCAACGTGGAACCGTCATAGGATGCCACCTTTCCGACAAGTCAGTTCGTAAAATGTCTTCTCTATTATTGTGAAGGGGTAAAGTCTAGGAGCAACAACGGCTCAGCTGCAAAGTGGTAGGCCACACAAGCTCACAGAACAGGACCGCCGAGTGCTGAAGGGAATGGCCATTGCATCAGCTGTCTGCGGTTGCAACACTCAATAGGGAGTTCCAAACTTCCTCTGGAAGCAATGTCAGCACAAGAACTGTTCATCGGGAGCTTCATGAAATGGCTTTCAATGGTCGAGCGGCCACACACAAGCCTAAGATCACCATGCACAATGTAAAGCTTGCGGCCATTTGACTCTGGAGCAGTAGAAACATGTTCTCTGGAGTGATGAATCACGCTTCACCATCTGGCATTCCGACGGACGAATCTGAGATAGGCTGATGCCAAGGGAATACTACCTGCCCCAATGCATAGTGCCAACTGTTAAGCCTTCCCAGATGAGGCTGTTATAGCAGGAAAGGGGGGGGACCAACTCTATATCAATGCCCATGATTTTGGATTGAGATTTTTGACGTGCAGGTGTCCACATACTTTTGATAATGTAGTGTATTTTGAAATAACTGTAATTTTTCTGGCCTGAAATTTGAATTTTTGAATTTCGAAATCCCGATGTGGTCCTCGAGACAAAAAATTTGACCACCCCTGGGTTAGGATGTGGAGAGTAAACTGATCCTAGATCTGTGCCTAATGGCAACTTCTACTCTGAACATACATTATCTGCGTCCCTAATAGCAAACTGTACTCTCTATAGTGCACTAGTTTTACCAGGTTCTCTGTTCAAAACTAATGCACTAAATAGAGAAAAGGGTGCCTCTAGGGACACTCCCTGTATTCACACCATCCACACACACAGCTGTTATGTCAGCAGGAAGTGTATCGCCACCTCCACCACTTCCTCTTCCTGTAGCCCCTATCCCCCATAATACAATGTGCTCAACAACAGCAATATAGGTCTACATAAACAATATAGTGTGCCTTGTCCTATAATTCTGGCTATATTCAAATCTGTTTTGTTTTAAAGGATCGTTCTGATGCAAAACAAAGTTTTGTTTAGACAACCAATACGCACAATGACAACACCTGTTTACTCAAACAGACACACATGAGCAAACATCCAATGTAAATAGTTTTTAGCCTAAACCACTATACTGTGCTTTATCTCCATGAGAGGGTTTTGATGCTTTGTCGAGTCTTCTCCAACAGAGAAGCTAACCCTTCATGGCTGGTGAAGAGGAGAGATAGTTTTAATGTCATATGCACAAGTACTGTGAAATGCCTTTGTTGCAAACTCAAAACCCAACAATGCAATAATCAATAACAATGTATTACTAGGAAGAAACTAACACGAGATAAGAATAAGTAATATGAAATACACAATAAAGTAAGTAAGTAAGCATACTATATACAGGAAATATTTAAAAAGTCAGTTCCAAAACCACATTTACAATTTGCAGGGATACTGGATTGGTGGAGGTAGATATGTATAGAGATATCTTTGAGTGGAGAAGAGAAGAGGAGAGATATATTTATGAGTGGTGAAGAGGAGAGATATCTTTATGAGTGGTGAAGAGAAGGGAAGAGATATCTTTATGAGTGGTGAAGAGAAGGGAAGAGATATCTTTATGAGTGGTGAAGAGAAGGGAAGAGATATCTTTGAGTGGTGACGAGAAGAGGAGAGATATCTTTGAGTGGTGAAGAGAAGAGGAGAGATATCTTTATGAGTGGTGAAGGGGAGCGATATCTTTGAGTGGTGAAGAGAAATAGAGAGATATCTTTGAGTGGTGAAGAGAAGGGGAGAGATATCTTTATGAGTGGTGAAGAGGAGAGATAGCTTTATGAGTGGTGAAGAGGAGAGATATCTTTATGAGTGGAGAAGAGAAGGGGAGAGATATCTTTGAGTGGTGAAGAGAAGTAGAGAGATATCTTTGAGTGGAGAAGAGAAGGGGAGAGATATCTTTATGAGTGGAGAAGAGAAGGGGAGAGATATCTTTGAGTGGAGAAGAGAAGGGGAGAGATATCTTTATGAGTGGTGAAGAGAAGGGGAGAGATATCTTTGAGTGGTGAAGAGAAGTAGATATATATTTGAGTGGAGAAGAGAAGTAGAGATATATCTTTATGAGTGGTGAAGAGAAGTAGAGAGATATCTTTATGAGTGGAGAAAAGAAGAGGAGAGATATTTATGAGTGGTGAAGAGGAGAGATCTTTGAGGGGTGAAGAGAAGAGGAGAGATATTTATGAGTGGTGAAGAGGAGAGATCTTTGAGTGGTGAAGAGAAGAGGAGAGATATCTCTACGAGTGGTGAAGAGGAGCGATATCTTTATTGAGTGGTGAAGAGAAAAGGAGAGATATCTTTAGATAAATTGACTGAGAACACACTTTCATTTACAGCAACAACCTGGGGAATAGTTACAGGGTAGAGGGATGAATGAGCCAATTGTAAACTGGGGATTATTAGGTGACCATGACAGTTTGAGGGCCAGATTGGCAATTTAGCCAGGACACCAGGGTTAACACCCCTACTCTTACGATAAGTGCCATGGGATCTTTAATGACCTCAAAAAGTCATGACTCCCATTTAACATCCCATCTGAAAGACAGCACCCCACACAGGGCAGTGTCCCCAATCATTGCCCTGGGGCATATATTTTTTTTTAGACCAGAGGAAAGAGTGCCTCTTACTGGCCCTCCAACACTACTTCCAGCAGCATCTGGTCTCCCATCCAGGGACTGAACAGGACAAACCCTGCTTAGCTTCAGAAGCAAGCCAGTAGTGGTATACAGGGTGGTGAAGGGGAGAGATATCTTTGAGTGGTGAAGAGAAGAGGAGAGATATCTCTACGAGTGGTGAAGAGGAGCGATATCTTTATTGAGTGGTGAAGAGAAAAGGAGAGATCTTTAGATAAATTGACTGAAAACACACTTTCATTTACAGCAACAACCTGGGGAATAGTTACAGGGTAGAGGGATGAATGAGCCAATTGTAAACTGGGGATTATTAGGTGACCATGACAGTTTGAGGGCCAGATTGGCAATTTAGCCAGGACACCAGGGTTAACACCCCTACTCTTACGATAAGTGCCATGGGATCTTTAATGACCTCAAAAAGTCATGACTCCCATTTAACATCCCATCTGAAAGACAGCACCCCACACAGGACAGTGTCCCCAATCATTGCCCTGGGGCATATATTTTTTTTTAGACCAGAGGAAAGAGTGCCTCTTACTGGCCCTCCAACACTACTTCCAGCAGCATCTGGTCTCCCATCCAGGGACTGAACAGGACAAACCCTGCTTAGCTTCAGAAGCAAGCCAGTAGTGGTATACAGGGTGGTGAAGGGGAGAGATATCTTTGAGTGGTGAAGAGAAGAGGAGAGATATCTCTACGAGTGGTGAAGAGGAGCGATATCTTTATTGAGTGGTGAAGAGAAAAGGAGAGATCTTTAGATAAATTGACTGAAAACACACTTTCATTTACAGCAACAACCTGGGGAATAGTTACAGGGTAGAGGGATGAATGAGCCAATTGTAAACTGGGGATTATTAGGTGACCATGACAGTTTGAGGGCCAGATTGGCAATTTAGCCAGGACACCAGGGTTAACACCCCTACTCTTACGATAAGTGCCATGGGATCTTTAATGACCTCAAAAAGTCATGACTCCCATTTAACATCCCATCTGAAAGACAGCACCCCACACAGGACAGTGTCCCCAATCATTGCCCTGGGGCATATATTTTTTTTTAGACCAGAGGAAAGAGTGCCTCTTACTGGCCCTCCAACACTACTTCCAGCAGCATCTGGTCTCCCATCCAGGGACTGAACAGGACAAACCCTGCTTAGCTTCAGAAGCAAGCCAGTAGTGGTATACAGGGTGGTGAAGGGGAGAGATATCTTTGAGTGGTGAAGAGAAGAGGAGAGATATCTTTGAGTGGTGAAGAATAGTGAACAGATATCTTTATGAGTAGAGAAGAGGGGAGATATCTTTATGAGTGGAGAAGAGTAGAGGAAAGACATTTATGAGTTGTGAAGAGAAGGAGACAGTCATAAATTACCCAGTTGAATTCAAACACCCTGACAACACTTCCCATTAAGGAGGCTTTTCGACACAATGGCCAGAAATCCGTTTGATTTGTTAGGTTGTTAAGTTGTTAATTGCATCATGCCTATAATTGCTTCACCACACAATTATGCATGTGTGAAAGAGCATGACTACGTGAAAATAAATGGTTAAACACATACACACAGGTCATGTTTCAGTAGCGCTGGCCCCGCCCATTTTAGTACTTAGCAACCTGCAAGAGCTATAACACACAAAGAATGAAAGAGAGCTCTGAGGTGTATCAACTGGAAACAAACTTATACAAAAACATTTTTACAGAAACGCTTGTTTTCTAGGGTGTGTGCTAATGAATACACTCGTGCTCTAGTTATCCATCCATCCCTGGTAGTCCCTCTGCCTGAGTAGCAGAGTCTCTCTGTCTTTGTGAGGAGATAAACAACAGTGGCAGCCGAGAGAACGGGAGATGAGATTTGGATTACGACAGGGATAATGGTGTTGAGGTTTACAGTCACTCAGGAGAGACAACGGAAGAGTCAGGATGGAATCAACGCCTCGCCTTTAATCACAGGGTAGCTCTCTGAGCACACTGATCTCAGCAGAGATAATGACAATCAGAGAAAGTGTGAAAGCGTGGGTATAAGTGGTATGGTATTACTAAGGAGAACTGGCATGGTGGTGGAGAGTCAACAACCCATGAAATTGTTATGGTTTTACGGTAATTAAATGCAATAAAAAAAAACGTTTTGTTTTTTTCAAGCCTTCCTCATCTGCAAATAGGAATTAACGGTTGTGCTGTAGCCCAAAGCCTGGCAGAGAGCGATATTGCGTCGTGTTCCTCTTACCGTCCAAAGGGAATGCATGCAGCCGGCTTTTACACTCGGTTCCTCGATTTAATGGCGAGAATGCGGAAAAAAAATGTGAAAATATGCATACTTTCTTTATGAAACACCATTTCATTTTCCACAAACATGCTAGATTAGCTAATGCTAGTCCTGAATGTTGCGTATCGCGTTCAGACAATCAGGTTGCAGCAGTCTGTTTTTTTTCACCTCTGCTCTGATGTTTCAAAGTAAAAGACTGCTGCAACGTGATTGGGTGAACGCGATACGCAAGGTCCAGGACAGGCATTAGCTAACCTAGCATGGTGGTGGAAAATTGTGTTTCATAAAGAAATTTAAGGACGAAGTCGATTGCATTTGCAGCCTGAATGGATGTTTTATGTACGAACCGGTCCACGGGGGATACGAGTGTATAGGCTGCATGCATTCCCTTTTGGACAGTAAAACGAAACAACTAATATCGCCATCTGCCAGCCCTTGGGTTAAATCAGCGGCGGGCCAATAATTTCTTGAGTGGATGGTCGTGGGTCCTGAACACAGGAAAAACCATTTGTAGACTTCAAATTGACCTCCAGAAGCCCAAGCAGATGTAATATTGGACTAAAACATAATACATTCAAACCTTGATTACATTTGGAGACACTGCCCTGTGTAGGGTGCAGTCTTTCTGGTGGGATGTTAAAATGGGACTGACTCCTGACTCTGGTCATTTAAATTCCCCTGGCACTTATTGTAAGAGTAGGGGTGTTCACCCTGGTGTCCTGGCTAAATTCCCAACCTAGCCACATTCCATCATGACCACCTAACCATCCACCTCATTCCTAATTGGCATATATCACTCCTCACCGCTCAACTTGATAGCTGATGTGTGGTGAGCGTTCTGGCACAAAATGGTCGCTGTGCATCACTGAGGTGGATGCTACACATTAATGATGGATGATGTGAGTTTCCCCCTACTATGTAAAGCGCTTTGAGTACCTCAGTTTGTAGAATAGTGCTATATAAATCCAATCAACTATTATTCATTATTATTATGTGTATACATTCACGTCTCTCTATTATGTGGGGGAATCAGTTGGAACAGATTTCCAAAATAAAAATCACTTGAAGCTGATTTCCTGGTGTTTTCATAGTCTTAAAAAAATGAGCTCAGAAAACTTGGGGGGGGGGGGGGGGGGATAAAACCACCCACGGGCCGACAGTTGGGTAACTCTGGGCTAGGTTGTGCCAGAGAGGAAAAGGCAAAGCGAGAGGGATAACTGGGCCCAAAATCTGTCTTTTCCAGCAGGTGGCGTCATTTCGTTTTTTTCGCTCACCAATCAAGGAGTTTTTGTATGGAGGTCAACGAGAGTGTTACATTTGGTTAACGAAAAAAATTGCATGGTTTATTTGCTTCGTGTGGTTTATTTAATCTAAAATAAGTGTCATAATGCTTAGGTTGTTACGAGTGTACAGATATATGTAGGACACTTGACTTTTTTTGTTGAAAAAATATATTAGAGTTGTGCCTGTTGTTCACACATATCGCCCCTCTTGTTGGCTCGAACGGTCCCACGTAGTCTTGCCTCCTCCCGACTGCCTTCCATTTTTTTAAAGACATTTATTTTCCTTGTTAGAACGGCCACTTGCGTATCTGATCAATATAATGGATAATCTGTGTGCTTCATTTGGCCAAAGATTATAAATATACTGACAAGAAACTTGTCTCTCTGCCAAACAATGGGTGTCGTTGTCCTCAAAGCGGCACGGTGGGCTGTGGCCATTTGATTAATTGTTCAGCAGTCTTATGGCTTGGGGGTAGAAGCTTGGCGCTCCGGGTAATTGAAACGGTAGATTTTCTCGCTTCGTCTCATTTATTTATTATTTTTACCCCCAGTTGTTAGTAGTTACTGTCTTGTCTCATCACTCGGGAGAGGCGAAGGTCAACACAGCGCGCATCCAACCCGGAAGCCAGCCGCACCAATGTGTCCTACACCTAGAGACCTGGTTAGCGGCACTGCGCCCGGCCCGCCACAGGAGTCGCTCGTGCGCGATGAGACAATAATATCCCTGACGGCCAAACCCTCCCTAACCATGTGCGTCGCCCTATGGACCTCCCAGTCGCGGCCGGCTGCGACAGAGCCTGGGCTCGAACCCAGAGTCTCTGGAGGCACAGTGGCCTTTGACCACTGCGCCCCTCGGGAGGCCTCGCCTCTTCTTCTCTGATTTGGCAGTGGAAGTGACGACTTTCCACAGCCACAAAGTCAAAATAGCTTTTTCATGCTTTAAGGTTAGGCATACGGTTATCAGTGTGTTTAGGTTAAAAATCAGATTTTAAGAAGAGAAATAGGCGGGGGTTATTTCTTTGTGCTGGTGGTAACTAGTGACGACCGAAGTGGCGATGTACTGTGTCCAAGCAACTATCTTTGTTGATTCACTCTTGACCTGCTGGAGTTTACTAGGTACATTTACAGACAGGCCTTTGCTGATAAAGTATTAATAAACATTGTTTTACTCGGACCAATAAACTCAGCCTACTAAAACGTTGACCCTGAAATGTCCATCTGAACTATTCTTCTCCACATCCGGCCATGACTGGGAGTCCCATAGGGCGTCCCAGCGTTGTCCGGGTTTGACCGTCATTGTTAATAGGAATGTGTTCTTAACTTAATTGCCTAGTTAAATAAATAAAATACAATTATCCAATTCGCTGCAATGTTGAGCGTCTGATCTTAATCTGATTATTGGTATTGGCACTTTCGCTATATACAGCGACGACGACAAGGCTCCAGATGAATTGAGAAAATATAACCGTATTATATGTATGTATATAAACCTGGCTATATTGTACATGTTTTTTTGTAACCATCAAATTATTTTTGAAGGCTTAATAGGGGCAGGATCAGAAGGCAGGGTTCGCTTGCCAACGAATCTGCCGCAGCGGTTCAGAGATATTTCAAGGAGTAAGATGGCGGCACCTAGTAAACAGTAAGTAGAAATTGACACTACAAAAATGTTATTCTATCGCAACTAGATAGGTATTTATAATACAAACATGTTTATTTCTTCGCTGTTTCTTATGGTCGCCGTGTGCAATGACTGGACACACTACAAGCAGCAATGTGTGCACGACCATGCAATCCACTACCAACAACATTGTTATCTACTCGCTAACGTTAGCTATCAAGTTAGCAAACGGTAGCAGCCAGTCGGTCCCGCATTGCCACCTTCATGCAAGCAATGAAGTTTGTAGTTTAGAGAAGAGAACACAAACCGGATTTGGCCTAGATTTTAGATCACGGAAATTCTGTTCATTTTCGCAACGAAGAGCTTGTATCTAGCTAACGTTAGTTAGTTAACCCCACTTTATTTCTTTCAAATGTTGGTGCTTGCTGTCCATTCATGTCACCTGTTCCCAGGTACGGCTTGATCATACCCCAGAAGAGAGCGTCTAAGACAGTCACCTTGCCCAGGCCCTCAGTGTTTGGGGATGACTCTGATGAAGAGGTAGGAAAAAGGTGTAAATGTCCATCTATATCTCTTATTGAATCCTATTGAGATATGCTGATAGTTAGTCTCGCAGGGCCATCCTTCCAAATCTAGTCTTGTGTACTTGTGAGAAGCCTGGGTTTTCCGAGGCTAATTGGTAGTAAACTCTTTTGCAAGGAAGCCTAAGAAGATGACATTGTGTGTGTGGGTCACAGATCATTTAGAGAAGTCTGAAGTTTCTCCACTCCTTTGCTCATGCCTTTTGTTGCATCCAGTGAGATGAGTGTGAGTGAGTTGCAAGCTTTGCCAAACGATTGAAGCGATGATGTGTGGTCCTGTCTTCCAGACCTCGGTTGGGGAGAGTTTGCAGAAGGAGGCTCTGAAGAAGAGGATGATGAAACAGGTGAGTGAATGGATGAATGAGAAAGTTGCTTCTGTATGTATTTTGTGACCGAGACCCATCTTTCTCTTGTGTGTGGCAGACACGTCTGGAGATGCAGAAGGCTCTAGAGCAGGACAGCAGTGTGTATGACTACGATGGTGTCTATGATGACATGCAGAAACAGAGGCTGGAGAGCAGCAAGAAAATGCTGGGAGGAACCGACAGGAAGGTGCAGCAGATCCAGAACAACCCCCAGCCTCCTCCCACCTTTTCAAATCTTCTCTAATTTTCTATCCTTTCCATTTCAATCCCCCCTTTCCTTCACCTTTTCACTTGCTCCCCTGCCCCCTTTTCACTTGCTCCCCTGCCCCCTTTTCACTTGCTCCCCCGCCCCCTTTTCACTTGCTCCCCGCCCCCTTTTCACTTGCTCCCCCGCCCCCTTTTCACTTGCTCCCCCGCCCCCCTATTTTCCTCTACTCATAATTTCACTGTGTTTTTCTCCATTTTGCCCTTTGTCACTTAGGTCCACCCACTCTACTCATCCTTCCTCTCCTCTTTGCTCATACTGCTCTCTCTCCTTTATCTCTCTCTCCATAGCCAAAATACATCAACCAGCTGCTACAAGCGGTGGAGGACAGGAAGAAGGAGCAGGAACGGAGAGATGAGAGGAAGATTCAGAAGGAGAGAGAGGCGGAGGGAGAGCAGTTTGCAGACAAGGAGGCTTACGTCACCTCAGCCTACAGACAGAAACTCAAGGAGAGACAGGAGGAGCTGGAAAAAGAAAAGCGAGAGGCAGCGATGGAGGGTGAGAGACACTGCTGTGTGTGCGTGCGCATGTGTGTTTATGAACAGATGTGTGTGGGAGAAACTGTCTGCTATGAATCCAGTAGTTTATAGAATAAACAAAGCCATGCTGTGTGTTTGTCTAGCTGCTCTGGATGTGAAGAAGCAGAAAGACCTGAGTGGTTTCTACAGACACCTGCTGAACCAGACCGTAGGAGAGGAGGCCATACCAGACCGCTCTGTACCGAGGTCAGAGTTCACAAACACAGCTAAAATATCTCCCTTCACTACCAGTATGTGTACATGAATATTAGATTGAACTCTCCCCTCTCTCTCAATGCAGGGATCAGAGTACAAAAGAAGTCAAGACCGAAGCGCCATCCCCACCGTCTTCACCTCCCTCACAAGACCACGTCCCCAGTTCCCATAGTGACAGCGAGGAGGGGCAGGATCAGAAGGCAGGGTTCAGTAAGCCGGCCCCTGGTGCCAAACGCCACTACAGACAGAGGTCCCCTTCCTCTGGGAGTGGAGAAGAGGAGCGAGAGAAGGATAGAGAGAGAGAAAAGAAGAGACACAAAGAGAGAGACCGAGACCAAGGAAGGGATAGAGAGAGGGTCAGAGAGAGAGACAGGGAGGACAGGCATGGTGGACGGAGAGATGAGAAGGATGGAAGAAAGGAGAGGGATAGAGACAGAGAGGAGGACAGGAGCAGGGGGAGGCGGGATAAAGAGAGAGAGGAGAGACACGGGAAGAGAGAAAGGAGCCCAAAAGACAGAGAGAAGGAGAACGGGGAGAAAGAGAAACAGAGGGAGCTAGACAAGGGCAGGGAGAAAGAGAGGAATAGGGATGGAGAAAAGAAGACTATAAAAACCGACGGAAAGGATGAAAAGGAGGGAGAGGGGTCAGCGAAGAAGGGGAAGGAGGGAGAGGGGTCAGCGAAGAAGGGGAAGGAGGGAGAGGGGTCAGTGAAGAAGGGGAAGGAGGGAGAGGGGTCAGCGAAGAAGGGGAAGGAGGGTGAGGGGTCAGAGAGGAAGGGGAAGGAGGGAGAGGGGTCAGAGAAGGGGAAGGAGGGTGAGGGGTCAGAGAAGGGGAAGGAGGGTGGTTCAGAGAAGGAGGGAGAGGGGTCAGAGAAGAAGGGAAAGGAGAGTAAAGTGAGTAAGTTTGTCAAGCGCAGCAGTGAGCAGACCGTGACCTCAGCCAGAGACAGATACCTGGCCAGACAGATGGCACGCTCAGCCACCAAGACGTACATAGAGAAGGAGGAGGACTGAACACACACAAACGGTGACAGCTGTGACTGTGTGATGACAGAGGGTGTCCGATGAACTGAGACACGTCAACAGATGTGTGTGAACTTCTTTCTCTAATACACAGCACTTGACGGACCCACCAAATTAGAGTGGGGTCTCATGGTTCTACTGTCTGGGGAGAAAGATGGAATGGTAGAGAGTGATTTAAATGAATGAATGCAGGACTTGAGTTAAGTGAGCGGGTGAATAAGTGATGAAAAATGTAGTGTGAGTGAGGTGCCCCACACCAGCGAACTATGTTTTTGTTGAATATTTCTGTTCTATTCCATTTTTTTTTTCTTCTGATGGACAGAACCGTACTTCCTGTTTATGTTGTTAATAAATGTCAACATATGGCTGGTGTATTGGCGCTCATGTATTCACTATTTATCTGTCATACCGTGAAAGTTAATATGGGCTATTCCTGGGGCAGCTGTAATGACCGTTTAACATAGTGTACTGTACCCAATTGCTTTACATACCCATTCATAATTGAATATACCCCCAGTCACTATCTTTATATACCAGTTATCTATAGATAGAAATGTTTCTGTGATTGAATGGGACTGATGTAGTTTCAGTCCAACAGAGCAGAACAAGTATATAGTTGTTGACATGTTTGGGAGCATCGATAATAACATGTTTTTCACAACAAAACATAATTAAACTGTTGACAGCCCCTCTCTCTGCACGCTGGAGAAAGGAATGAAGGAGAGCGAGGATGAGCTGGAAACTCAGTGGTGAGTATTCTGTAGCTAAAAGTAATGTCAGCCTATTAATTATGAAAATATAAAGAAATGCGTTATTAGATTATTCAAAATCAAATACAAGTTCACTGTAATTGTAGGCTAACTGTAAGCTGCCCTGCACAATCAATGAACCAACAGCCCTTTTTAGACCTGCCTATATGCTCTCTCCCAGACTCATGAATATAATATTAATAATATTAATGTCAATCTCTGCTGGCTGAAAGTGGAGAGATTGACTTCATCACTACTTGTATTTATGAGTGGTATTGACATGTTGAATGCACAGAGCTGTCTGTCTAAACTACTGGCACACAGCTCAGACACCCATGCATACACCACAAGACATGTCACCAGAGGTCTCTTCATAGTCCCCAAGTCCACAACAGACTATGGGAGGCACACAGTACTACATAGAACTCTATTCCACATCAAGTAACTGATGCAAGCAGTAAAATTAGATAAAAAAAAACACCTAATGGAACAGCGGGAACTGTGAAGCAACACAAACAGTGGCGCAGACACATGCATACACACACAAATGGATTTAGTACTGTAGATATGTGGTAAGGGGGGGGGGGGGTGGAGAGTATGGGCCTGAGGGCAGACAGTGTGTTGTGAAATCTGTGAATGTATTGTAATGTTTTTTCAATTGTATAAACTGCCTTAATTTTGCTGGACCCCAGGAAGAGTAGCTGCTGCTTTGGCAGCATCCATAATCAATACAAATATAAATGAATACAACATTTGGAGCGTACCATAAGGTGACCAGTCCATCCATTATTATAATAATAATAATAATAATATAGGCCACACTCAAAGACCAATTATGTACCAAAGATATGTGTTTAATATGTGCTAGGTTAAGTTTTGTATAACGACAATTTTAATTATTACTTTTTTGGGCTCATGTATAGGCAATCTCAATGCTGTGCGTTAAGTGATCAATTAGTTCTAGTATGGTAACATAAAAATGTACATTTCAAGCTATAATCCAACATTTGTTTTCTACTCCTATGCAAATATTGAGGACCTCGCATTCCCAAAAGCAACACTGTCATGCTGAGAATAATGAGAATGAATAGTGTCTTGTGAATTTCATACCTTAAATGTCAAGAACGGTGCCACTTAAACAGACCAGTATTTCTCAACCTCTGGTCCCTAGACCTGTGCTGGTCCCTGTGATGTTGCTGGCCGGTCCCTGAGCTGTTTATTAACTAGTTTAGTCAGTTCTACGGTGCTTAATAATATCCTTTTGTGACTAGGGGGCAGTATTTTCATTTCTTGAAAAATAATGTTCCTGTAGTAAACAGGATATTTTGTTAGGACAAGATGCTAGAATATGCATATAATTGACAGCTTACGATAGAAAACACTAAAGTTTCCAAAACTAAAAATATTGTCTGTGAGTATAACATAACTGATGTTGCAGGCGAAAGCCTGAGAAAAATCCAATCCGGAAGGGCCTCATGTTTTGAAAGCGCTGCGTTCCAATGCGTCCCTATTGAGCAGTGAATGGGCTATCAACCAGATTACTTTTTCTCCGTATTCCCCAAGGTGTCTACAGCATTGTGACGTAATTTTAAGCATTTATGTTGAAGAATAGCGGCTACATTGCGGCTACATTGCGCAAGTGGTCACCTGATGCTCCCAGAGTGATTCTCGAGTAAAATACAGAGGTAGCCATTATTCCAATCGGTCCTACTGAAAAACTAATTGTCCCGGTGGATATATTATCGAATAGATATTTGAAAAACACCTTGAGGATTGATTATAAACAACGTTTGCCATGTTTCTGTCGATATTATGGAGCTAATTTGGAATATTTTTCGGAGTTTTCGTGACTGCAATTTCCTAGCGATTTCTCAGCCAAACGTGAAGAACAAACGGAGCTATTTCGCCTACAAAAATAATAATTTTGGAAAAAAGGAACATTGGCTATCTAACTGGGAGTCTCGTGAGTGAAAACATCTGAAGCTCATCAAAGGTAAACGATTTAATTAGATTGCTTTTCTGATTTCCGTGACCAAGTTACCTGCTGCTAGCTGGACAAAATGTTATGATAGGCTATCAAACTTACACAAATGCTTGTCTAGCTTTGGCTGTAAAGCATATTTTGAAAATCTGAGATGACAAGTTGATTAACAAAAGGCTACGCTGTGTCTCAAAATATTTCACTTGTGATTTTCATGAATAGGAATATTTTCTAGGAATATTTATGTCCGTTGCGTTATGCTAATTAGTGTCAGTCGATGATTACGCTCCCTCATGCGGGATGGGGAGTCACTAGAGGTTGTAAGCTGTCCCCAAAGGAGGAAAAACTAAAGCTTTCTGGTCCCTGACACAAGAGTGACCAAAGTTTGCCGGTTCCTGACACAAGAGAGACCATAGTTTGCTGGTTCCTGACACAAGAGGGACCATAGTTTGTCAGTCCCTGACACAAGAGGGACCATCGTTTGCCGGTCCCTGACACAAGAGGGACCATAGTTTGCCGGTCCCTGGAATAAAGGTTAAGAAACACTGCCCTGAACACACTCCTTTGTAATTCCCCCCTATCAAACATGCTATTTCCAATGTCATGACTAACATATTACTTACAATTTGTGCCCAATAGAAAATGAAGTTCTTGAATTACAAAGGACTTAAAATAAAAAAGGATAAACAATCAACATGAAAATAGGCAAAAGCTATATACTTTATTACATCCCGAGGGGAAAGTAGGTCTCTATATTTATATGAATGTCTGCTTTATTTCTACATTTATTTCTCTTATGATAATCATGAACAATCAGTAGCAAGTTCAGCTGCTTCATTTAGATGAACTAATGTAGAACGTGTGATAGACTAGCTGTCCAGGGGGTGTGTTTGTACATCAAGCTGCCTCACGCTACAGAAACAGGAGGCAGGCTCCTGTTCTGTGGGCCGTTCTGGCTCGCACAAGTTTACTCACTTAATGTTGAAAATGTGTCAACTGAGAGTTTACGTGATGCTCGGTTTAATACAAAGCATTGCAATCAAACCCCAGTAAGCTGACAATTGACTGGGTCTAGAGATATATCTTATTTAATACCATAAATTTAACTGCATTATGATGCATTCACTTTATTAGCGCAAGCCACCGAGCGTGCCACTTGGTCGGAAGCAGGGTGAGATCATGGACTTTGACATTGAGTTTGGCCTACTTCTTCCCTGGCCAATCTCTGACTACTTTCTGCATTTGGTTGAGTCTTTTTGTGAACTTCTGCAGTCTGTCTTGTTTCTCCTTAACCTTGCGTCGCTCATCGGGGAGTAGTTCCTCTCCTCTTGCCATCTTCTCTAGAAGCTCAGACTCATATTTCATTTTCTTCAACCCTACAATGCGATCTTCGAAGCCTGGCTTGCGTTGGTCCTCTTCGGTGCGAATGAGTATCTCAATGTACTCCACAGTGGAGAGAGAGCTTGGCTTCAGTACAATCTCATTCAGCCTCTTTAGACAATTGGAGGACAGCTTGATCAAGTATTTCAGCTTGTCCTCGATTACAATGTACTCATCTTCAATCTTCTGCAGCATCTGCTTGTTGTTCATAAACTTGCCCTGTGCCTTCATGAAGTTGTCCTTCAACTCTTTAATGGTCTTTTTCTCTGTCTTAGTTTCATATGTCCATAAGGCTTTTTCCTTGTCGTGGTTAAGGTAAGAGCAGTTTCCTGGACACATGACACAGTTACCATAACCATCCATCACGGCACATTTTTTGATGTCATCCTCGTTAGGCAGAAAGCAGCTGGTGTGGCATGTGAACTTGCAAACAATGCAGTTTGTAGCAAAACAACTTAATTTGGTCCTCTTCGCAACTAGAACCTCTAGCTCTGTCTCAAAGTCTTGGTTCTGTTTCATGTTCTCGTCCTCGTTCTGCAGGCACTGTTCGAAAGTTTTGATCTCATTCAGCTTTGACAAACCTGCTGTGATCTGAGGGGTCAATCGTGTCAGGGCCTTCTCCAAACGCTCACGTTCTTCCAACACTTTCTTGGTCATTGTTAGATCTTTGCTCTCATTGCTTTCCAAGGCTTTGAAGAAAGCTTTCATCTGCTTAAAAGTTGACCTCCAGACAATCTTCTCTAGTCCTTCCTCATTATCATCCTCTGAACCATCTCCTTCAGAGCTTATGTCTTCTTCTACTTTCTGAGAGAGCAGAACTGAATTGTTGAATTTGAAATGGGTTGGGAGTCCCTTTTTATTTTTTTTACAGGGAAGGTCCGCAGCTTGGATGGCCTCCAGCACAGGTACGTCCTTCCCATCAGCAAATGTCACAAGCATCAGGATGTTATCAGCAATGTCCTTTCCAAAAATGGACAGGATGGAGTCAAATATGTATTTCTGATTGGCACTGAGACGAGCGAGGGATGCCTGCACTACAAAGCAGACTGCATCAATGTGATCAATCCCTAAAGGATTACACAAGAATTCCTTAACTTGCTGTGTGATTAGTTTATCATGTGCCATTCCTCTAGTGTCTCCGAACCCTGGTGTGTCAATAATGGTCAGAGAATAAGGAATCTGAAAGCCTGGCTGGTTGTAGAGCTCGTTTGATGTTACGATTGAAGTCTGGCTCTCAGCCTGTGACCTGTTGGTCACCTCATGGATGAGCTTAAAGCGGTAGTGATCTTCCCACTTCACCCGAGAATGTAGTTGATCATGACATTGACCAGAGTGGTTTTTGCTGCACCCGTGGACCCCAGAAGCAGGATTACCTTGTTATTCCCTTTCTCAACTTTCCCTCCAAATGTGTACTGTTCAAAACGTTCCATTACATCCAACTTCTGTTCCAGATTCAGCCTATAGATTGACGGGTTGCCTTTCTTAACCTTCTCTGATTTCTTTAGAAATTCCTCACTTCTTGCTCCTGTTGATTGGCTCCTCTTCGGTTGGGCGTCAGAAGCCCTGATGGTAGTCAGCACTGCCTCAGGACTGGGTAGACTCTTCCCTGCTTCGCCACAGTTAGCAGAGACTCTGACACTGTATGCAGTTTCAGGCTTTAGACCTTCCAGTGTGCACTCTCTGGTGGTGGTTTTGATGGTGTGCCACATCTTATTGTCAACAGACTTCGCACACTCTCTGTAGTCAGTCTCATAGCCTATGACTTCAACATCGTCTCCCACCATGGTAGGAATGTCCCAGTTCACTCTGATACTTTCATATTCCAGGTTTTTCTCTGTGGGTGGTCCAGGGGGGCTACATGGGCGGGTCCTGGAGTATTCTGTCCAGTCACTGGAGAGGCTCACACCAGGTCTACACAGCGCCCTGCAGCTGAAGCGATAGTCTTTATAGGGGTTCAAACGTCTGATGGTGACCTGGTTAGTGGTAGTATCAGCTTTGATCTCTGTCCACTCAGATTCAGCCTGCACAGCCTGGTACAAAACCTGGTACGACTCCACAGACTTGACGCCAAGGTGGGGAGGGTTGATTTGCACGTGGACACATTCATGCTCCAGACTCTTGATGGTGGGGACACCTGGCTTTGATGGCAGTTCAAACTGGGGACTCAACAGTGTCCCTCTTTCATAGACATGGATGGAGGATGCAGTGACGCATTTGCTTGGAATCGATGCAATGCAGAATGCAATATTTTCTCTGTCTTTGTTTGACTCTTTGAAGTCTAGGAACAGTTGTATGATTTGCCTGGTTAGGGTGGTTACCTCCCCTGAGCGAAACCACTTTTCTGCTGCTGATTTCCCAACTGCGTTGGGGTCGTATGGTATCACTGAAGAATCACTCTGATTCTTCCAGCAAGTAGTTCTCCAAGTCTACCAAATACTCATCTTTGTCCTTCAAAGAGGAGAATGCAAAGCACACTACATGATCTTTAGCTTGATCAAGCACTATTCCATCCAATTCACTACTTGAGTACACAACTTGTACCTCTTTCATTATGTCAAGATAAGAGCTGACAACATTCATCTCTCTCTCTCTGTCATCCAGGTACGTGATCATAAGGTCATTCTGGAATGGAGAGCGTTCCTTACTGTTGAGCATTTTTATCAGCTCTTCTTCTTCCATTCCTCCTCCTCTTATGTTGGGAAGAACCTTGCAAAGACCTTTCTGGAAAACCAGCTTGTACTCTGAGCACAAGTCCCTGAACTTGCTCAGCTTGGCTTTGATTTCAGGGAACTTGATAGCCATGCCTTCCATCATCAAGTCCCGGAATAGTACATCAGTGTTGTCCAGCCCGTCTAAGATTCGCTTTGCGCGACACACCAGGCTAACACTGATCTGCCTGACTAGCTGGGCCGCTGCAGAGTCCAGGTTCTTGAGAGGATAGAGCCAGACAGTCATGGGCACAGCATGTTCTCCCTTTTCCCCTAACAGACGTGGCAGGCCGGCATACAGCCTGGTGGCATCTTCAAATGTGACAGGGTTGTTTTCTAGTGCAAAATCACCATGGAAAGTGCAGCTGAATGTATTGGCCTGTTGCTTCTCTTCCTCGCTCATCTTCAGTGATGCCTGCCCTTCTATTGTTATGAGGGGAATCTTCTTTATTGTGGCCTGCAGGTTTCCCTGAATATCCTGGTGGTTTTCTCCTGAGGAAACCTCACGGTCAAAAACAAAGAAGGCTTGTGCACCGTAGAGAATGGCAGTCACCACATGTGTGGCAGAACCCTCTCGGAAGACATTACAGTGTTTCACATTTCCTGCCCCCAGGTGGTCCATGGTCAGCTGCTCGAAGTGAGTGGTGGTACGGTACTGCAGAGAAACCCTAGACTGATGCTTTGAGGTCTTTTTATCATGTAGAACCCTTCACACTGACTAAGCCACCAAGGAAACTGGCCTCCAGAGATGCAGACACATTCAAAGCTTCTGACTTGGCTTCACTTGAGTCGGAAGCAATGATTTTGAAATCAGTGTTAGGTTGTGGAGAGACATTTATGTCTTTCTGTAGCATTTCAGAATCCCAGAGTGTGATACCTGCAGTTTAAAAAGAGAGAATGACAAATAAAATAAAATACAATTTAAATAACGATCTCCAACGTGTACAGTCGTGGCAAAAAGTTTTGAGAGTGACACAAATATTAATTTTCACAAAGTCTGCTACCTCAGTTTGTACGATTGCAATTTGCATATACTCCAGAATGTTATGAAGAGTGATCAGATGAATTGCACTTAATTAAAAGGCCCTCTTTGCCACGCAAATGAACTGAATCCCAAAAAACATTTCCACTGCATTTCAGCCCTGCCACAAAAGGACCAGATGACATCATGTCAGTGATTCTCTCGTTAACATAGGTGTGAGTGTTGACGAGCACAAGGCTGGAGATCACTCTGTCATGCTGATTGAGTTCTAATAACAGACTGGAAGCTTCAAAAGGAGGGTGGCGCTTGGAATCATTGTTCTTCTCTGTCAATCATGGTTAACTGCAAGGAAACGTGCCGTCATCATTGCTTTGCACAAAAAGGGCTTCACAGGCAAGGATATTGCTGCCAGCAAGATTGTACCTAAATCAACCATTTATCAGATCATCAAGAACTTCAAGGAGATCTGTACCATTGTTGTGAAGAAGGCTTCAGGGCGCCCAAGAAAGTCCAGCAAGCGCCAGGACGTCACCTGAAGTTGATTCAGCTGCGGTTCGGGGCACCACCAGTACAGAGCTTGCTCAGGAATGGCAGCAGGCAGGTGTGAGTGCATCTGCACACACAGTGAGGTGAAGACTTTAGGAGGATGGCCTGGTGTCAAGAAGGGCAGCAAAGAAGCCACTTCTCTCCAGGAAAAACATCAGGGACAGACTGATATTCTGCAAAAGCTACAGGGATTGCACTGCTGAGGACTGGGATAAAGTCATTTTCTCTGATGAATCGCCTTTCTGATGGTTTGGGGCATCCGGAAAAAAGCTTGTCCGGAGAAGTCAAGGTGAGCGATACCATCAGTCTTGTGTCATGCCAACAGTAAAGCATCCTGAGACCATTCATGTGGGGGGGGGGGGTTGCTTCTCAGCCAAGGGAGTGGGCTCACTCACAATTTTGACTAAGAACACAGCCATGAATATAGAATGGTACCAACACATCCTCCGAGAGCAACTTCTCCCAACCATCCAGGAACAGTTTGGTGACGAACAATGACTTTTCCAGCATGATGGAGCACCTTGCCATAAGGCAAAAGTGATAACTAAGTGGCTCGGGGAACAAAACATCGATATTTTGGGTCCATGGCCAGGAAACTCCCCAGACCTTAATCCCATTGAGAACTTGTGGTCAATCCTCAAGAGGCGGGTGGACAAACCAAAACCCACAAATTCTGCCAAACTCCACGCATTGATTATGCAAGAATGGGCTGCCATCAGTCAGAATGTGGCCCAGAAGTTAATTGACAGCATGCCAGGGTGGATTGCAGAGGTCTTGAAAACTAAGGGTTGACACTGCAAATATTGACTCTTTGCATCAACTTCATGTAATTGTCAATAAAAGCCTTTGACACTTATGAAATGCTTGTAATTATACTTCAGTATCCTATAGTAACATCTGACAAAAATATCTAAAGACACTGAAGCAGCAGACTTTGTGAAAATTCATATTTGTGTCATTCTCAAAACTTTTGGCCAGGACTGGTACATGCAGAATTGTTTATACATGTAAACATGGTTTCATTCAAAGAATGAATTGAAGATAAATTTTACTCATCAAAGTAATTATTCTAGGTGACATGACAACAGTTGTTAGAAAAGCTACACCTATCTTTGCCATTAATCACTTCTGTAACAGCATGACTATATATATGACTACTTCAAAATGTTGCGGGTCCTCTAGCTTTTCTAACTCTGATGACCATAGAGATGTAGCTCGTCTTTGCAATGGATGCTTTTGTGACAGCATCTGTAGTGCCATTAAGGGCTATCCATTTGAAAGTAGTCCATTTTTTCTTCTTATACTTTCATAAGTGTATTGGCAGTTTGTAAAAAAAAAACTGAAGTGCTACAGTTTGTATAGTCTGAACAGGTATAAAGCCAAGGTTGGTGATTTACAGCCACCTGCAGTTATGGAATGTTTGTCAGAAGAATAATTCATTGGCTGACCCCTCCTGCTGACCTGAATGGAATTCTGTTATCCTTCCTTAAAGGAGCTAAATATAAAACAATTGAAATGTGATATAAGAAAATGTCCATAAAATGTCTGCATTAATAATAAAATAAAATTATAGTGTTTCACAAAAAAAATTCACAAACTAATTATTTAGGCCCATATATCAGCATAATTTAGAGGTGTGGTCATCTCCTCACAAGCACAACCAACAACGGAAAACTGGGGCAAGCATGTGGAAATCGCTCTGCCTTTACCTGGTTGCTAAAATTCTACATTTCAGTTTGTGACAAAACAAGCCATCTTTAGTGTAGAAAATCATTGTACCATCTAAATCGCTGTGAAATATGTTCTAAATAAGGATATATTGTTTTTTCAGCTGTTTAAAGCTGGTGTACAAAACCGGAAGTAAATGCAAAACTTAAGGAAGTGGCTGTGTTGTTGCAATTCACTTAGTTTCCACAAGGGGGCTTTGTTTTACTTGTAGCTTCTGTAACCCATGCAAGTCACACCAACTTGACTACTTCAAAATGGTGAAAACCCTCAATGACGCTGCCCATGTTAGATCAGGCTTTGGGACAAGTCTATCCAACTCTATTGTGGAAACAATGACAATGAATGTAATAGTTTTCTGTACCTGGAATGAGGACATCCCTGCGACAGTCATACAGCATCCCCAGCTGGAATGGTCGGCCCAGAGCGGCTGTCTCAATGGTCTCAGAGTCAGACATGACTCCGTGTTCTGAAAACACATCAGAGCAGGGGTTTATGCACGGATATATATACTTCAGAACTATTGTATAGTAGAAACATTAAGATGAATGCAGGGCTTTACATCTAGGGGAGTCAAACTTTAGGTTGAAATAACAAAGGTACAAAAGACAGACATAAGAGGACGTCATCTGAATCACTCACATTTCTGCCTCCCCCTCAGTCTTGTATTGTTCTCCTGGGATGGGAGGCGAGCCCTAGAGCCTTGATGCACAGCGTTCGATTCGGCAGGCTGCGCCTCTGTAATGGGGAAACATCAGAAAAATAAAGATAATGTAGTATAAATGCTGTTCTTCAGTCATAAACATTATCCCAAGTGAGCATGAGCTCTGTGGTCTCAGAGTCTACAATGGCATGGGAACCTTGTGTTAAGTTCATTTCAAGAACTGCACACTGTTTTTCTGCTGGTGTAATTATAATTGTGTAAGTAGATCTAGCTGGTCTGTCATAATTTAATAGAGACAGCAGATCTAGCTGGTCTGTCATAATATAATAGAGACAGTATATCTAGCTGGTCTGTCATGGTATAATAGAGACAGTAGATCTAGCTGGTCTGTCATAATATAATAGAGACAGTAAATCTAGCTGGTCTGTCATAATTTAATAGAGACAGTAGATCTAGCTGGTCTGTCATAATTTAACAGAGGCAGTAGATCTAGCTGGTCTGTCATAATTTAACAGAGGCAGTAGATCTAGCTGGTCTGTCATAATATAATTTAGACAGTAGATCTAGCTGGTCTGTCATAAAATAGAGACAGCAGATATAGCTGGTCTGTCATATTATAATAGAGACGGTAGATCGAGCTGGTCTGTCATAATATAATAGAGACAGTAGATCTAGCTGCTCTGTCATAATATAATAAAGACAGTTGATCTAGCTGGTCTGTCATAATATAATAGAAGCAGTATATCTAGCTGGTCTTTCACAATATAATAGACACAGTAGATCTAGCTGGTCAGTCATAATATAATAGAGACAGTTGATCTAGCTGGTCTGTCATAAAATAGAGACAGTAGATCTAGCTGGTCTGCCATAATACAATAGAGACAGTAGATCTAGCTGGTCTGTCATAATATAATAGAGCCAGCAGATTTAGCTGGTCTGTCATAATATAATAGAGACAGTAGATCTAGCTGGTCTGTCATAATACAATAGAGACAGTAGATCTAGCTGGTCTGTCATAATTTAATAGAGACAGCAGATCTAGCTGGTCTGTCATGATATAATAGAGACAGTAGATTTAGCTGGCCATTCATATTATAATAGAGACAGTATATCTCGCTGGTCTGTCATAATATAATAGAGACAGTAGATCTCGCTGGTCTGTCATAATTTAACAGAGGCAGTAGATCTAGCTGGTCTGTCATAATTTAACAGAGGCAGTAGATCTAGCTGGTCTGTCATAATATAATTTAGACAGTAGATCTAGCTGCTCTGTCATAACATAATAAAGACAGTTGATCTAGCTGGTCTGTCATAATATAATAGAAGCAGTATATCTAGCTGGTCTTTCACAATATAATAGACACAGTAGATCTAGCTGGTCAGTCATAATATAATAGAGACAGTTGATCTAGCTGGTCTGTCATAAAATAGAGACAGTAGATCTAGCTGGTCTGCCATAATACAATAGAGAAAGTAGATCTAGCTGGTCTGTCATAATATAATAGAGCCAGCAGATCTAGCTGGTCTGTCATAATACAATAGAGACAGTAGATCTAGCTGGTCTGCCATAATACTATAGAGAAAGTAGATCTAGCTGGTCTGTCATAACATAATAAATACAGTAAATCTAGCTGGTCTGTCATAATATAATAGAGACAGCAGATCTAGCTGTTCTGTCATAATATAATAGAGACAGCAGATCTAGCTGGTCTGTCATAATACAATAGAGACAGTAGATCTAGCTGGTCTGCCATAATACAATAGAGAAAGTAGATCTAGCTTGTCTGTCATAACATAATAGATACAGTAAATCTAGCTGGTCTGTCATAATAAAATGGACAGTAGATCTAGCTGGTCTGCCATAATACAATAGAGAAAGTAGATCTAGCTTGTCTGTCATAACATAATAGAGACAGTAGATCCAGCTGGTCTGTCATAATTTCAAAGAGACAGCAGATCTATCTGGTATGTCATAATATAAGAGACAGTAGATCTAGCTGTTCTGTCATAATATAATAGAGACAGCAGATCTAGCTGGTCTGTCATGGTATAATAGAGACAGTAGATCTAGCTGGTCTGTCATAATATAATAGAGACAGTAAATCTAGCTGGTCTGTCATAATTTAATAGAGACAGCAGATCTAGCTGGTCTGTCATAATAAAATAGACAGTAGATCTAGCTGGTCTGTCATAATAAAATAGAGACAGCAGATATAGCTGGTCTGTCATAATATAATAGAGACAGTAGATCCAGCTGGTCTGTCATAATTTCATAGAGACAGCAGATCTATCTGGTATGTCATAATATAAGAGACAGTAGATCTAGCTGTTCTGTCATAATATAATAGAGACAGTAGATCTAGTTGGTCTGTCATAATATAATAGAGACAGCTGATTTAGCTGGTCTGTCATAATATAATAGAGATAGTATATCTAGCTGGTCTGTCATGGTATAATAGAGACAGTAGATCTAGCTGGTCTGTCATAATATAATAGAGACAGTAAATCTAGCTGGTCTGTCATAATTTAATAGAGACAGCAGATCTAGCTGGTCTGTCATAACATAATAAATACAGTATATCTAGCTGGTCTGTCATAATATAATAGAGACAGTAAATCTAGCTGGTCTGTCATAATTTAATAGAGACAGTAAATCTAGCTGGTCTGTCATAATTTAATAGAGACAGCAGATTTAGCTGGTCTGTCATAATACAATAGAGACAGTAGATCTAGCTGGTCTGTCATAATATAACAGAGACAGTAGATCTAGCTGGTCTGTCATAATTTAATAGAGACAGCAGATCAAGCTGGTCTGTCATGATATAATAGAGACAGTAGATCCTTCTGGACTGTCCTAAAATAATAGAGACAGTAGATCTAGCTTTTCTATCATAATATAATAGAGACAGTAGATCTAGCAGGTCTGTCATAATATAATAGAGACCTAGAGACAGTAGATCTAGCTGTTCAGTCATAATATAATAGAGAAAGTAGATCTAGCTGGTCTGTCATAATATAATAGAGCCAGAAGATCTAGCTGTTCTGTCACAATACAATATAGACAGTAGATCTAGCTGTTCTGTCATAATATAATAGAGACAGTTGATCTAGCTGGTCTGTCATAATACAATAGAGACAGCAGATCTAGCTGATCTGTCATATTGTAATAGAGACATTAGATCTAGCTGGTCTGTCATAACATAATAGAGACATTAGATTTAGCTGGCCATTCATATTATAATAGAGACAGTATATCTCGCTGGTCTGTCATAATATAACAGAGACAGTAGATCTAGCTGGTCTGTCATAATTTAACAGAGGCAGTAGATCTAGCTGGTCTGTCATAATTTAACAGAGGCAGTAGATCTAGCTGGTCTGTCATAATATAATTTAGAGAGTAGATCTAGCTGGTCTGTCATAAAATAGAGACAGCAGATATAGCTGGTCTGTCATATTATAATAGAGACGGTAGATCGAGCTGGTCTGTCATAATATAATAGAGACAGTAGATCTAGCTGCTCTGTCATAATATAATAAAGACAGTTGATCTAGCTGGTCTGTCATAATATAATAGAATCAGTATATCTAGCTGGTCTTTCACAATATAATAGACACAGTATATCTAGCTGGTCTGTCATAGTATAATAGAGATGGTAGATCTAGCTGGTTTGTCATAATATAATAGATACAGTAAATCTAGCTGGTCTGTCATAATAAAATAGAGACAGTAGATCTAGCTGGTCTGTCATAATAAAATAGAGACAGCAGATATAGCTGGTCTGTCATAAAATAATAGAGACAGTAGATCCAGCTGGTCTGTCATAATTTCATAGAGACAGCAGATCTATCTGGTCTGTCATAATATAAGAGACAGTAGATCTAGCTGTTCTGTCATAATATAATAGAAACAGTAGATCTCGTTGGTCTGTCATAATATAATAGAGACAGTAGATCTAGCTGGTCTGTCATAATATAATAGAGACAGTATATCTAGCTGGTCTGTCATGGTATAATAGAGACAGTAGATCTAGCTGGTCTGTCATAATATAATAGAGACAGTAAATCTAGCTGTTCTGTCATAATTTAATAGAGACAGCAGATCTAGCTGGTCTGTCATAATATAATAGAGACAGTAGATCTAGCAGGTCTGTCATAATATAATAGAGACTTAGAGACAGTAGATCTAGCTGTTCTGTCATAATACAATAGAGACAGTAGATCTAGCTGGTCTGTCATAATATAACAGAGACAGTCGATCTAGCTGGTCTGTCATAATACAATAGAGACAGTAGATCTAGCTGGTCTGTCATAATTTAATAGAGACAGCAGATGTAGCTGGTCTGTCATGATATAATAGAGACAGTAGATCCTTCTGGTCTGTCCTAATATAATAGAGACAGTAGATCTAGCTGGTCTATCATAATATAATAGAGACAGTAGATCTAGCAGGTCTGTCATAATATAATAGAGACCTAGAGACTGTAGATCTAGCTGTTCTGTCATAATACAATAGAGACAGTAGATCTAGCTGGTCTGTCATAATATAACAGAGACAGTAGATCTAGCTGGTCTGTCATAATATAATAGAGACAGTAGATCTAGCTGGTCTGTCATAATATAATAGAGACAGTATATCTAGCTGGTCTGTCATAATTTTGTATTTTATTTATTTTACCTTTATTTAACCAGGTAGGCAAGTTGAGAACAAGTTCTCATTTACAATTGCGACCTGGCCAAGATAAAGCAAAGCCGTTCGACAGATACAACGACACAGAGTTACACATGGAGTAAAACAAACATACAGTCAATAATACAGTATAAACAAGTATATATACAATGTGAGCAAATGAGGTGAGAAGGGAGGTAAAGGGAAAAAAGGCCATGGTGGCAAGGTAAATACAATATAGCAAGTAAAACACTGGAATGGTAGTTTTGCAATGGAAGAATGTGCAAAGTAGAAATAAAATAATGGGGTGCAAAGGAGCAAAATAAATTAATTAATTAAATACAGTTGGGAAAGAGGTAGTTGTTTGGGCTAAATTATAGGTGGGCTATGTACAGGTGCAGTAATCTGTGAGCTGCTCTGACAGTTGGTGCTTAAAGCTAGTGAGGGAGATAAGTGTTTCCAGTTTCAGAGATTTTTGTAGTTCGTTCCAGTCATTGGCAGCAGAGAACTGGAAAGAGAGGCGGCCAAAGAAAGAATTGGTTTTGGGGGTGACTAGAGAGATATACCTGCTGGAGCGTGTGCTACAGGTGGGAGATGCTATGGTGACCAGCGAGCTGAGATAAGGGGGGACTTTACCTAGCAGGGTCTTGTAGATGACATGGAGCCAGTGGGTTTGGCGACGAGTATGAAGCGAGGGCCAGCAAACGAGAGTGTTGGTAGGAGGAGGATTGGTAGGATGGTCAGTTTTACAAGGGTATGTTTGGCAGCATGAGTGAAGGATGCTTTGTTGCGAAATAGGAAGCCAATTCTAGATTTAACTTTGGATTGGAGATGTTTGATATGGGTCTGGAAGGAGAGTTTACAGTCTAACCAGACACCTAAGTATTTGTTGTTGTCCACATATTCTAAGTCAGAGCCGTCCAGAGTAGTGATGTTGGACAGGCGGGTAGGTGCAGGTAGCGATCGGTTGAAGAGCATGCATTTAGTTTTACTTGTATTTAAGAGCAATTGGAGGCCACGGAAGGAGAGTTGTATGGCATTGAAGCTTGCCTGGAGGGTTGTTAACACAGTGTCCAAAGAAGGGCCAGAAGTATACAGAATGGTGTCGTCTGCGTAGAGGTGGATCAGAGACTCACCAGCAGCAAGAGCGACCTCATTGATGTATACAGAGAAGAGAGTCGGTCCAAGAATTGAACCCTGTGGCACCCCCATAGAGACTGCCAGAGGTCCGGACAACAGACCCTCCGATTTGACACACTGAACTCTATCAGAGAAGTAGTTGGTGAACCAGGCGAGGCAATCATTTGAGAAACCAAGGCTGTTGAGTCTGCCGATGAGGATGTGGTGATTGACAGAGTCGAAAGCCTTGGCCAGATCAATGAATACGGCTGCACAGTAATGTTTCTTATCGATGGCGGTTAAGATATCGTTTAGGACCTTGAGCGTGGCTGAGGTGCACCCATAACCAGCTCTGAAACTAGATTGCATAGCAGAGAAGGTATGGTGAGATTCGAAATGGTCGGTAATCTGTTTGTTGACTTGGCTTTCGAAGACCATAGAAAGGCATGGTAGGATAGATATAGGTCTGTAGCAGTTTGGGTCAAGAGTGTCCCCCCCTTTGAAGAGGGGGATGACCGCAGCTGCTTTCCAATCTTTGGGAATCTCAGACGACACGAAAGAGAGGTTGAACAGGCTAGTAATAGGGGTGGCAACAATTTCGGCAGATAATTTTAGAAAGACAGGGTCCAGATTGTCTAGCCCGGCTGATTTGTAGGGGTCCAGATTTTGCAGCTCTTTCAGAACATCAGCTGAATGGATTTGGGAGAAGGAGAAATGGGGAAGGCTTGGGCGAGTTGCTGTTGGGGGTGCAGTGCTGTTGACAGGGGTAGGAGTAGCCAGGTGGAAAGCATGGCCAGCAGTAGAAAAATGCTTATTGAAATTTTCAATTATGGTGGATTTATCAGTGGTGACAGTGTTTCCTATCTTCAGTGCAGTGGGCAGCTGGGAGGAGGTGTTCTTATTCTCCATGGACTTTACAGTGTCCCAGAACTTTTTTGAGTTAGTGTTGCAAGAAGCAAATTTCTGCTTGAAAAAGCTAGCCTTGGCTTTTCTAACTGCCTGTGTATAATGGTTTCTAGCTTCCCTGAACAGTTGCATATCACGGGGGCTGTTCGATGCTAATGCAGAACGCCATAGGATGTTTTTGTGTTGGTTAAGGGCAGTCAGGTCTGGGGAGAACCAAGGGCTATATCTGTTCCTGGTTCTAAATTTCTTGAATGGGGCATGTTTATTTAAGATGGTTAGGAAGGCATTTTTTAAAAATATCCAGGCATCCTCTACTGACGGGATGAGGTCAATATCCTTCCAGGATACCCCGGCCAGGTCGATTAGAAAGGGCTGCTCGCTGAAGTGTTTCAGGGAGCGTTTTACAGTGATGAGAGGAGGTCGTTTGACCGCTGACCCATTACGGATGCAGGCAATGAGGCAGTGATCGCTGAGATCTTGGTTGAAGACAGCAGAGGTGTATTTAGAGGGGAAGTTGGTTAGGATGATATCTGTGAGGGTGCCCGTGTTTAAGGCTTTGGGGAGGTACCTGGTAGGTTCATTGATAATTTGTGTGAGATTGAGGGCATCAAGTTTAGATTGTAGGATGGCTGGGGTGTTAAGCATGTTCCAGTTTAGGTCGCCTAGCAGCACGAGCTCTGAAGATAGATGGGGGGCAATCAGTTCACATATGGTGTCCAGAGCACAGCTGGGGGCAGAGGGTGCTCTATAGCAGGCGGCAACGGTGAGAGACTTGTTTTTAGAGAGATGGATTTTTAAAAGTAGAAATTCAAATTGTTTGGGTACAGACCTGGATAGTAGGACAGAACTCTGCAGGCTATCTTTGCAGTAGAATGCAACACTTTGGCAGTTCTATCTTGTCTGAAAATGTTGCAGTTTGGAATTAAAATGTCTGAATTTTTGGTGGTCTTCCTAAGCCAGGATTCAGACACAGCTAGAACATCCGGGTATATAATATAATTTAGACAGTAGATCTAGCTGGTCTGTCATAAAATAGAGACAGCAGATATAGCTGCTCTGTCATAATATAATTAAGACAGTTGATCTAGCTGGTCTGTCATAATATAATAGAAGCAGTATATCTAGCTGGTCTTTCATAATATAATAGAGACAGTAGATCTAGCTGGTCTGTCATAATATAATAGAGGAAGTAGATCTAGCTGGTCTGTCATAACATAATGGATACAGTAAATCTAGCTGGTCTGTCATAATAAAATAGAGACAGTAGATCTAGCTGGTCTGTCATAATAAAATAGAGACAGCAGATATAGCTTGTCTGTCATAATATAGAGACAGTAGATCCAGCTGGTCTGTCATTATTTAATAGAGACAGCATATCTATCTGGTCTGTCATAATATAAGAGACAGTAGATCTAGCTGTTCTGTCATAATATAATAGAGACAGTAGATCTAGTTGGTCTGTCATAATATAATATAGACAGTAGATCTAGCTGGTCTGTCATAATATAATAGAGACAGTATATCTAGCTGGTCTGTCATGGTATAATAGAGACAGTAGATCTAGCAGGTCTGTCATAATACAATAGAGACTTAGAGACAGTAGATCTAGCTGTTCTGTCATAATACAATAGAGACAGTAGATCTAGCTGGTCTGTCATAATAAAATAGAGATAGCAGATATAGCTTGTCTGTCATAATATAGAGACAGTAGATCTAGCTGGTCTGTCATAATAAAATAGAGACAGCAGATATAGCTTGTCTGTCATAATATAGAGACAGTAGATCCAGCTGGTCTGTCATTATTTAATAGAGACAGCATATCTATCTGGTATGTCATAATATAAGAGACAGTAGATCTAGCTGTTCTGTCATAATATAATAGAGACAGTAGATCTAGTTGGTCTATCATAATATAATAGAGACAGTAGATCTAGCTGGTCTGTCATAATATAATAGATACAGTATATCTAGCTGGTCTGTCATGGTATAATAGAGACAGTAGATCTAGCTGGTCTGTCATAATACAATAGAGACAGTAGATCTTGCTGGTCTGTCATAATACAATAGAGACAGTAGATCTAGCTGGTCTGTCATAATATAATAGAGACAGTAGATCTAGCTGGTCTGTAATAATATAATAGAGACAGTAGATCTAGCTGGTCTGTCATAATTTAACAGAGACAGTAGATCTAGCTGGTCTGTCATAGTACAATAGAGACAGTAGATCTAGCTGGTCTGTCATAATACAATAGAGACAGTAGATCTAGCTGTTCTGTCATAATACAATAGAGACTTTATATCTAGCTGGTCTGTCATAATATAATAGAGACAGTAGATCTAGCTGCTCTGTCATAATATAATTAAGACAGTTGATCTAGCTGGTCTGTCATAATATAATAGAAGCAGTATATCTAGATGGTCTTTCATAATATAATAGAGACAGTAGATCTAGCTGTTCTGTCATAATATAATAGAGACAGTAGATCTAGTTGGTCTATCATAATATAATAGAGACAGTAGATCTAGCTGGTCTGTCATAATATAATAGATACAGTATATCTAGCTGGTCTGTCATGGTATAATAGAGACAGTAGATCTAGCTGGTCTGTCATAATACAATAGAGACAGTAGATCTAGCTGGTCTGTCATAATACAATAGAGACAGTAGATCTAGCTGGTCTGTCATAATATAATAGAGACAGTAGATCTAGCTGGTCTGTAATAATATAATAGAGACAGTAGATCTAGCTGGTCTGTCATAATTTAACAGAGACAGTAGATCTAGCTGGTCTGTCATAGTACAATAGAGACAGTAGATCTAGCTGGTCTGTCATAATACAATAGAGACAGTAGATCTAGCTGTTCTGTCATAATACAATAGAGACTTTATATCTAGCTGGTCTGTCATAATATAATAGAGACAGTAGATATAGCTGCTCTGTCATAATATAATTAAGACAGTTGATCTAGCTGGTCTGTCATAATATAATAGAAGCAGTATATCTAGATGGTCTTTCATAATATAATAGAGACAGTAGATCTAGCTGTTCTGTCATAATATAATAGAGACAGTAGATCTAGCTGGTCTGTCATAATAAAATAGACAGTAGATCTAGCTGGTCTGTCATAATATAATAGAGACAGTAGATCTAGCTGGTCTGTCATAATTTAATAGAGGCAGCAGATCTTGCTGGTCTGTCTCATTATAATAGAGACAGTAGATCTAGCTGTTTTGTCATAATATAATAGAGACAGTATATCTAGCTGGTCTGTAATAGTATAATAGATAAAGTAAATCTAGCTGGTCTGTCATAATAAAATAGAGACAGTAGATCTAGCTGGTCTGTCATAATAAAATAGAGACAGCAGATATTGCTGGTCTGTCATAATATAATAGAGACAGTAGATCCAGCTGGTTTGTCATAATTTCATAGAGATAGCAGATCTATCTGGTCTGTCATAATATAAGAGACAGTAGATATAGCTGTTCTGTCATTATATAATAGAGACAGTAGATCTAGTTGGTCTGTCATAATATAATAGAGACAGTAGATCTAGCTGGTCTGTCATAATATAATAGAGACAGTATATCTAGCTGGTCTGTCATAATATAATAGAGACAGTAGATCTAGCTGGTCTGTCATGGTATAATAGAGACAGCAGATATAGCTTGTCTGTCATAATGTAATAGAGACAGTAGATCTAGCTGGTCTGTCATAATGTAACAGAGACAGTATATCTAGCTGGTCTGTCATGGTATAATAGAGACAGTAGATCTAGCTGGTCTGTAATAATATAATAGAGACAGTAGATCTAGCTGGTCTGTCATAATTTAACAGAGACAGTAGATCTAGCTGGTCTGTCATAGTACAATAGAGACAGTAGATCTAGCTGGTCTGTCATAATACAATAGAGACAGTAGATCTAGCTGTTCTGT
Organism: Oncorhynchus mykiss; assembly: GCF_057628025.1. Lineage (NCBI taxonomy): Eukaryota > Metazoa > Chordata > Actinopteri > Salmoniformes > Salmonidae > Oncorhynchus > Oncorhynchus mykiss. The sequence goes on from NC_143050.1 coordinate 10,722,888, forward strand.
CATAATACAATAGAGACTTTATATCTAGCTGGTCTGTCATAATATAATAGAGACAGTAGATATAGCTGCTCTGTCATTATATAATTAAGACAGTTGATCTAGCTGGTCTGTCATAATATAATAGAAGCAGTATATCTAGATGGTCTTTCATAATATAATAGAGACAGTAGATCTAGCTGGTCTGTCATAATATAATAGAGGAAGTAGATCTAGCTGGTCTGTCATAATATAATAGAGACAGTAGATCTAGCTGTTCTGTCATAATATAATAGAGACAGTAGATCTAGCTGGTCTGTCATAATAAAATAGACAGTAGATCTAGCTGGTCTGTCATAATATAATAGAGACAGTAGATCTAGCTGGTCTGTCATAATTTAATAGAGGCAGCAGATCTTGCTGGTCTGTCTCATTATAATAGAGACAGTAGATCTAGCTGTTTTGTCATAATATAATAGAGACAGTATATCTAGCTGGTCTGTAATAGTATAATAGATACAGTAAATCTAGCTGGTCTGTCATAATAAAATAGAGACAGTAGATCTAGCTGGTCTGTCATAATAAAATAGAGACAGCAGATATTGCTGGTCTGTCATAATATAATAGAGACAGTAGATCTAGCTGGTTTGTCATAATTTCATAGAGATAGTAGATCTATCTGGTCTGTCATAATATAAGAGACAGTAGATATAGCTGTTCTGTCATTATATAATAGAGACAGTAGATCTAGTTGGTCTGTCATAATATAATAGAGACAGTAGATCTAGCTGGTCTGTCATAATATAATAGAGACAGTATATCTAGCTGGTCTGTCATAATATAATAGAGACAGTAGATCTAGCTGGTCTGTCATGGTATAATAGAGACAGCAGATATAGCTTGTCTGTCATAATGTAATAGAGACAGTAGATCTAGCTGGTCTGTCATAATGTAACAGAGACAGTATATCTAGCTGGTCTGTCATGGTATAATAGAGACAGTACATCTAGCTGTTCTGTCATAATACAATAGAGACAGTAGATCTAGCTGGTCTGTCATAATGTAACAGAGACAGTATATCTAGCTGGTCTGTCATGGTATAATAGAGACAGTAGATCTAGCTGTTCTGTCATAATACAGTAGAGACAGTAGATCTAGCTGGTCTGTCATAATACAATAGAGACAGTAGATCTAGCTGGTCTGTCATGATACAATAGAGACAGTAGATCTAGCTGGTCTATCATAATATAATAGAGACAGTAGATCTAGCTGGTCTGTCATAATTTAATAGAGACAGTAGATCTAGCTGTTCTGTCATAATATAATAGAGACAGTAGATCTAGTTGGTCTATCATAATATAATAGAGACAGTAGATCTAGCTGGTCTGTCATAATATAATAGATACAGTATATCTAGCTGGTCTGTCATGGTATAATAGAGACAGTAGATCTAGCTGGTCTGTCATAATACAATAGAGACAGTAGATCTAGCTGGTATGTCATAATACAATAGAGACAGTAGATCTAGCTGGTCTGTCATAATATAATAGAGACAGTAGATCTAGCTGGTCTGTAATAATATAATAGAGACAGTAGATCTAGCTGGTCTGTCATAATTTAACAGAGACAGTAGATCTAGCTGGTCTGTCATAGTACAATAGAGACAGTAGATCTAGCTGGTCTGTCATAATGCAATAGAGACAGTAGATCTAGCTGTTCTGTCATAATACAATAGAGACTTTATATCTAGCTGGTCTGTCATAATATAATAGAGACAGTAGATATAGCTGCTCTGTCATAATATAATTAAGACAGTTGATCTAGCTGGTCTGTCATAATATAATAGAAGCAGTATATCTAGATGGTCTTTCATAATATAATAGAGACAGTAGATCTAGCTGGTCTGTCATAATATAATAGAGGAAGTAGATCTAGCTGGTCTGTCATAATATAATAGAGACAGTAGATCTAGCTGTTCTGTCATAATATAATAGAGACAGTAGATCTAGCTGGTCTGTCATAATAAAATAGAGACAGCAGATATAGCTGGTCTGTCATAATATAATAGAGACAGTAGATCTAGCTGGTCTGTCATAATATAATAGATACAGTATATCTAGCTGGTCTGTCATGGTATAATAGAGACAGTAGATCTAGCTGGTCTGTCATAATACAATAGAGACAGTAGATCTAGCTGGTCTGTCATAATACAATAGAGACAGTAGATCTAGCTGGTCTGTCATAATATAATAGAGACAGTAGATCTAGCTGGTCTGTAATAATATAATAGAGACAGTAGATCTAGCTGGTCTGTCATAATTTAACAGAGACAGTAGATCTAGCTGGTCTGTCATAGTACAATAGAGACAGTAGATCTAGCTGGTCTGTCATAATACAATAGAGACAGTAGATCTAGCTGTTCTGTCATAATACAATAGAGACTTTATATCTAGCTGGTCTGTCATAATATAATAGAGACAGTAGATATAGCTGCTCTGTCATAATATAATTAAGACAGTTGATCTAGCTGGTCTGTCATAATATAATAGAAGCAGTATATCTAGATGGTCTTTCATAATATAATAGAGACAGTAGATCTAGCTGGTCTGTCATAATATAATAGAGGAAGTAGATCTAGCTGGTCTGTCATAATATAATAGAGACAGTAGATCTAGCTGTTCTGTCATAATATAATAGAGACAGTAGATCTATCTGGTCTGTCATAATATAAGAGACAGTAGATATAGCTGTTCTGTCATTATATAATAGAGACAGTAGATCTAGTTGGTCTGTCATAATATAATAGAGACAGTAGATCTAGCTGGTCTGTCATAATATAATAGAGACAGTATATCTAGCTGGTCTGTCATAATATAATAGAGACAGTAGATCTAGCTGGTCTGTCATGGTATAATAGAGACAGCAGATATAGCTTGTCTGTCATAATGTAATAGAGACAGTAGATCTAGCTGGTCTGTCATAATGTAACAGAGACAGTATATCTAGCTGGTCTGTCATGGTATAATAGAGACAGTACATCTAGCTGTTCTGTCATAATACAATAGAGACAGTAGATCTAGCTGGTCTGTCATAATGTAACAGAGACAGTATATCTAGCTGGTCTGTCATGGTATAATAGAGACAGTACATCTAGCTGTTCTGTCATAATACAATAGAGACTTAGAGACAGTAGATCTAGCTGTTCTGTTATAATACAATAGAGACAGTAGATCTAGCTGGTCTGTCATGATACAATAGAGACAGTAGATCTAGCTGGTCTATCATAATATAATAGAGACAGTAGATCTAGCTGGTCTGTCATAATTTAATAGAGACAGTAGATCTAGCTGTTCTGTCATAATATAATAGAGACAGTAGATCTAGTTGGTCTATCATAATATAATAGAGACAGTAGATCTAGCTGGTCTGTCATAATATAATAGATACAGTATATCTAGCTGGTCTGTCATGGTATAATAGAGACAGTAGATCTAGCTGGTCTGTCATAATACAATAGAGACAGTAGATCTAGCTGGTCTGTCATAATACAATAGAGACAGTAGATCTAGCTGGTCTGTCATAATATAATAGAGACAGTAGATCTAGCTGGTCTGTAATAATATAATAGAGACAGTAGATCTAGCTGGTCTGTCATAATTTAACAGAGACAGTAGATCTAGCTGGTCTGTCATAGTACAATAGAGACAGTAGATCTAGCTGGTCTGTCATAACACAATAGAGACAGTAGATCTAGCTGTTCTGTCATAATACAATAGAGACTTTATATCTAGCTGGTCTGTCATAATATAATAGAGACAGTAGATATAGCTGCTCTGTCATAATATAATTAAGACAGTTGATCTAGCTGTTCTGTCATAATATAATAGAAGCAGTATATCTAGATGGTCTGTCATAATAAAATAGAGACAGTATATCTAGCTGGTCTGTCATAATATAATAGAGACAGTAGATCTAGCTGGTCTGTCATAATAAAATAGAGACAGCAGATATAGCTGGTCTGTCATAATATAATAGAGACAGTAGATCTAGCTGGTCTGTCATAATATAATAGAGACAGTAGATCTAGCTGGTCTGTCATAATTTAATAGAGGCAGCAGATCTTGCTGGTCTGTCTCATTATAATAGAGACAGTAGATCTAGCTGTTTTGTCATAATATAATAGAGACAGTATATCTAGCTGGTCTGTAATAGTATAATAGATACAGTAAATCTAGCTGGTCTGTCATAATAAAATAGAGACAGTAGATCTAGCTGGTCTGTCATAATAAAATAGAGACAGCAGATATTGCTGGTCTGTCATAATATAATAGAGACAGTAGATCCAGCTGGTTTGTCATAATTTCATAGAGACAGCAGATCTATCTGGTCTGTCATAATATAAGAGACAGTAGATATAGCTGTTCTGTCATTATATAATAGAGACAGTAGATCTAGTTGGTCTGTCATAATATAATAGAGACAGTAGATCTAGCTGGTCTGTCATAATATAATAGAGACAGTATATCTAGCTGGTCTGTCATAATATAATAGAGACAGTAGATCTAGCTGGTCTGTCATGGTATAATAGAGACAGCAGATATAGCTTGTCTGTCATAATGTAATAGAGACAGTATATCTAGCTGGTCTGTCATAATGTAACAGAGACAGTATATCTAGCTGGTCTGTCATGGTATAATAGAGACAGTACATCTAGCTGTTCTGTCATAATACAATAGAGACAGTAGATCTAGCTGGTCTGTCATAATGTAACAGAGACAGTATATCTAGCTGGTCTGTCATGGTATAATAGAGACAGTACATCTAGCTGTTCTGTCATAATACAATAGAGACTTAGAGACAGTAGATCTAGCTGTTCTGTCATAATACAGTAGAGACAGTAGATCTAGCTGGTCTGTCATGATACAATAGAGACAGTAGATCTAGCTGGTCTATCATAATATAATAGAGACAGTAGATCTAGCTGGTCTGTCATAATTTAATAGAGACAGCAGATCTAGCTGGTCTGCCATAATACAATAGAGGAAGTAGATCTAGCTGTTCTGTCATAATACAGTAGAGACAGTAGATCTAGCTGGTCTGTCATGATACAATAGAGACAGTAGATCTAGCTGGTCTATCATAATATAATAGAGACAGTAGATCTAGCTGGTCTGTCATAATTTAATAGAGACAGCAGATCTAGCTGGTCTGCCATAATACAATAGAGGAAGTAGATCTAGCTGGTCTGTCATAATATAATAGAGACAGTATATCTAGCTGGTCTGTCATAATATAATAGAGACAGTATATCTAGCTGGTCTGTCAAGGTATAATAGAGACAGCAGATATAGCTTGTCTGTCATAATATAGAGACAGTATATCCAGCTAGTCTGTCATAATTTAATAGAGACAGCATATCTATCTGGTCTGTCATAATATAAGAGACAGTAGATCTAGCTGTTCTGTCATAATATAATAGAGACAGTAGATCTAGCTGGTCTGTCATAATATAATAGAGACAGTATATCTAGCTGGTCTGTCATGGTATAATAGAGACAGCAGATATAGCTTGTCTGTCATAATATAGAGACAGTATATCCAGCTAGTCTGTCATAATTTAATAGAGACAGCATATCTATCTGGTCTGTCATAATATAAGAGACAGTAGATCTAGCTGTTCTGTCATAATATAATAGAGACAGTAGATCTAGTTGGTCTGTCATAATATAATAGAGACAGTAGATCTAGCTGGTCTGTCATAATATAATAGAGACAGTATATCTAGCTGGTCTGTCATGGTATAATAGAGACAGTAGATCTAGCAGGTCTGTCATAATACAATAGAGACTTCGAGACAGTAGATCTAGCTGTTCTGTCATAATACAATAGAGACAGTAGATCTAGCTGGTTTGTCATAATACAATAGAGACAGTAGATCTAGCTGGTCTGTCATGATACAATAGAGACAGTAGATCTAGCTGGTCTGTCATAATATAATAGAGACAGTAGATCTAGCTGGTCTGTCATAATATAATAGAGACAGTAGATCTAGCTGATCTGTCATAATTTAATAGAGGCAGTAGATCTAGCTGGTCTGTCATAATAAAATAGAGACAGCAGATATAGCTGGTCTGTCATAATATAATAGAGACAGTAGATCTAGCTGGTCTGTCATAATATAAATTAGACAGTAGATCTAGCTGGTCTGTCATAATTTAATAGAGGCAGCAGATCTAGCTTGTCTGTCATATTATAATAGAGACAGTAGATCTAGCTGTTCTGTCATAATATAATAGAGACAGTATATCTAGCTGGTCTGTAATAGTATAATAGATACAGTAAATCTAGCTTGTCTGTCATAATAAAATAGAGACAGTAGATCTAGCTGGTCTGTCATAATAAAATAGAGACAGCAGATATTGCTGGTCTGTCATAATATAATAGAGACAGTAGATCCAGCTGGTCTGTCATAATATAATAGAGACAGTAGATCTAGTTGGTCTGTCATAATATAATAGAGACAGTAGATCTAGCTGGTCTGTCATAATATAAAAGAGACAGTATATCTAGCTGGTCTGTCATGGTATAATAGAGACAGCAGATATAGCTTGTCTGTCATAATATAGAGACAGTATATCCAGCTAGTCTGTCATAATTTAATAGAGACAGCATATCTATCTGGTCTGTCATAATATAAGAGACAGTAGATCTAGCTGTTCTGTCATAATATAATAGAGACAGTAGATCTAGTTGGTCTGTCATAATATAATAGAGACAGTAGATCTAGCTGGTCTGTCATAATGTAACAGAGACAGTATAACTAGCTGGTCTGTCATGGTATAATAGACACAGTACATCTAGCTGTTCTGTCATAATACAATAGAGACTTAGAGACAGTAGATCTAGCTGTTCTGTCATAATACAGTAGAGACAGTAGATCTAGCTGGTCTGTCATAATACAATAGAGACAGTAGATCTAGCTGGTCTGTCATGATACAATAGAGACAGTAGATCTAGCTGGTCTATCATAATATAATAGAGACAGTAGATCTAGCTGGTCTGTCATAATATAATAGAGACAGTAGATCTAGCTGGTCTGTAATAATATAATAGAGACAGTAGATCTAGCTGGTCTGTCATAATTTAACAGAGACAGTAAATCTAGCTGGTCTGTCATAGTACAATAGAGACAGTAGATCTAGCTGGTCTGTCATCATACAATAGAGACAGTAGATCTAGCTGTTCTGTCATAATACAATAGAGACTTTATATCTAGCTGGTCTGTCATAATATAATAGAGACAGAAGATCTAGCTGCTCTGTCATAATATAATTAAGACAGTTGATCTAGCTGGTCTGTCATAATATAATAGAAGCAGTATATCTAGATGGTCTTTCATAATATAATAGAGACAGTATATCTAGCTGGTCTGTAATAGTATAATAGAGACAGTAGATCTAGCTGGTCTGTCATAATATAATAGAGACAGTAGATCTAGCTGGTCTGTCATAATAAAATAGAGACAGCAGATATAGCTGGTCTGTCATAATATAATAGAGACAGTAGATCTAGCTGGTCTGTCATAATATAATAGAGACAGTAGATCTAGCTGGTCTGTCATAATTTAATAGAGGCAGCAGATCTAGCTGGTCTGTCTCATTATAATAGAGACAGTAGATCTAGCTGTTCTGTCATAATATAATAGAGACAGTATATCTAGCTGGTCTGTAATAGTATAATAGATACAGTAAATCTAGCTGGTCTGTCATAATAAAATAGAGACAGTAGATCTAGCTGGTCTGTCATAAAAAAATAGAGACAGCAGATATTGCTGGTCTGTCATAATATAATAGAGACAGTAGATCCAGCTGGTTTGTCATAATTTCATAGAGACAGCAGATCTATCTGGTCTGTCATAATATAAGAGACAGTAGATCTAGCTGTTCTGTCATAATATAATAGAGACAGTAGATCTAGTTGGTCTGTCATAATATAATAGAGACAGTAGATCTAGCTGGTCTGTCATAATATAATAGAGACAGTATATCTAGCTGGTCTGTCATGGTATAATAGAGACAGTAGATCTAGCAGGTCTGTCATAATACAATAGAGACTTCGAGACAGTAGATCTAGCTGTTCTGTCATAATACAATAGAGACAGTAGATCTAGCTGGTCTGTCATGATACAATAGAGACAGTAGATCTAGCTGGTCTGTCATAATATAATAGAGACAGTAGATCTAGCTGGTCTGTCATAATATAATAGAGACAGTAGATCTAGCTGGTCTGTCATAATTTAATAGAGGCAGCAGATCCAGCTGGTCTGTCATAATATAATAGAGACAGTAGATCTAGCTGTTCTGTCATAATATAATAGAGACAGTATATCTAGCTGGTCTGTAATAGTATAATAGAGACAGTAGATCTAGCTGGTCTGTCATAATGAAACAGAGACAGTAGATCTAGCTGGTCTGTCATAATAAAATAGAGACAGCAGATATAGCTGGTCTGTCATAATATAATAGAGACAGTAGATCTAGCTGGTCTGTCATAATATAATAGAGACAGTAGATCTAGCTGGTCTGTCATAATTTGATAGAGGCAGCAGATCTAGCTTGTCTGTCATATTATAATAGAGACAGTATATCTAGCTGTTCTGTCATAATATAATAGAGACAGTATATCTAGCTGGTCTGTAATAGTATAATAGATACAGTAAATCTAGCTGGTCTGTCATAATAAAATAGAGACAGTAGATCTAGCTGGTCTGTCATAATAAAATAGAGACAGCAGATATTGCTGGTCTGTCATAATTTCATAGAGACAGCAGATCTATCTGGTCTTTCATAATATAAGAGACAGTAGATCTAGCTGTTCTGTCATTATATAATAGAGACAGTAGATCTAGTTGGTCTGTCATAATTTCATAGAGACAGTAGATCTAGCTGGTCTGTCATAATATAATAGAGACAGTATATCTAGCTGGTCTGTCAAGGTATAATAGAGACAGCAGATATAGCTTGTCTGTCATAATATAGAGACAGTATATCCAGCTAGTCTGTCATAATTTAATAGAGACAGCATATCTATCTGGTCTGTCATAATATAAGAGACAGTAGATCTAGCTGTTCTGTCATAATATAATAGAGACAGTAGATCTAGTTGGTCTGTCATAATATAATAGAGACAGTAGATCTAGCTGGTCTGTCATAATATAATAGAGACAGTATATCTAGCTGGTCTGTCATGGTATAACAGAGACAGTAGATCTAGCAGGTCTGTCATAATACAATAGAGACTTCGAGACAGTAGATCTAGCTGTTCTGTCATAATACAATAGAGACAGTAGATCTAGCTGGTCTGTCATAATACAATAGAGACAATAGATCTAGCTGGTCTGTCATGATACAATAGAGACAGTAGATCTAGCTGGTCTGTCATAATATAATAGAGACAGTAGATCTAGCTGGTCTGTCATAATATAATAGAGACAGTAGATCTAGCTGATCTGTCATAATTTAATAGAGGCAGTAGATCTAGCTGGTCTGTCATAATAAAATAGAGACAGCAGATATAGCTGGTCTGTCATAATATAATAGAGACAGTAGATCTAGCTGGTCTGTCATAATATAAATTAGACAGTAGATCTAGCTAGTCTGTCATAATTTAATAGAGGCAGCAGATCTAGCTTGTCTGTCATATTATAATAGAGACAGTAGATCTAGCTGTTCTGTCATAATATAATAGAGACAGTATATCTAGCTGGTCTGTAATAGTATAATAGATACAGTAAATCTAGCTTGTCTGTCATAATAAAATAGAGACAGTAGATCTAGCTGGTCTGTCATAGTACAATAGAGACAGTAGATCTATCTGGTCTGTCATCATACAATAGAGACAGTAGATCTAGCTGTTCTGTCATAATACAATAGAGACTTTATATCTAGCTGGTCTGTCATAATATAATAGAGACAGTAGATCTAGCTGCTCTGTCATAATATAATTAAGACAGTTGATCTAGCTGGTCTGTCATAATATAATAGAAGCAGTATATCTAGATGGTCTTTCATAATATAATAGAGACAGTAGATCTAGCTGGTCTGTCATAATATAATAGAGGAAGTAGATCTAGCTGGTCTGTCATAATAAAATAGAGACAGCAGATATAGCTGGTCTGTCATAATATAATAGAGACAGTAGATCTAGCTGGTCTGTCATAATATAATAGAGACAGTAGATCTAGCTGGTCTGTCATAATTTAATAGAGGCAGCAGATCTAGCTGGTCTGTCACATTATAATAGAGACAGTAGATCTAGCTGTTCTGTCATAATATAATAGAGACAGTATATCTAGCTGGTCTGTAATAGTATAATAGAGACAGTAGATCTAGCTGGTCTGTCATAATATAATAGAGACAGTAGATCTAGCTGGTCTGTCATAATAAAATAGAGACAGCAGATATAGCTGGTCTGTCATAATATAATAGAGACAGTAGATCTAGCTGGTCTGTCATAATATAATAGAGACAGTAGATCTAGCTGGTCTGTCATAATTTAATAGAGGCAGCAGATCTAGCTGGTCTGTCTCATTATAATAGAGACAGTAGATCTAGCTGTTCTGTCATAATATAATAGAGACAGTATATCTAGCTGGTCTGTAATAGTATAATAGATACAGTAAATCTAGCTGGTCTGTCATAATAAAATAGAGACAGTAGATCTAGCTGGTCTGTCATAAAAAAATAGAGACAGCAGATATTGCTGGTCTGTCATAATATAATAGAGACAGTAGATCCAGCTGGTTTGTCATAATTTCATAGAGACAGCAGATCTATCTGGTCTGTCATAATATAAGAGACAGTAGATATAGCTGTTCTGTCATTATATAATAGAGACAGTATATCTAGCTGGTCTGTCATGGTATAATAGAGACAGCAGATATAGCTTGTCTGTCATAATATAGAGACAGTATATCCAGCTGTTCTGTCATAATTTAATAGAGACAGCATATCTATCTGGTCTGTCATAATATAAGAGACAGTAGATCTAGCTGTTCTGTCATAATATAATAGAGACAGTAGATCTAGTTGGTCTGTCATAATATAATAGAGACAGTAGATCTAGCTGGTCTGTCATAATATAATAGAGACAGTATATCTAGCTGGTCTGTCATGGTATAATAGAGACAGTAGATCTAGCAGGTCTGTCATAATACAATAGAGACTTCGAGACAGTAGATCTAGCTGTTCTGTCATAATACAATAGAGACAGTAGATCTAGCTGGTCTGTCATGATACAATAGAGACAGTAGATCTAGCTGGTCTGTCATAATATAATAGAGACAGTAGATCTAGCTGGTCTGTCATAATATAATAGAGACAGTAGATCTAGCTGGTCTGTCATAATTTAATAGAGGCAGCAGATCTAGCTGGTCTGTCATAATATAATAGAGACAGTAGATCTAGCTGTTCTGTCATAATATAATAGAGACAGTATATCTAGCTGGTCTGTAATAGTATAATAGAGACAGTAGATCTAGCTGGTCTGTCATAATGAAACAGAGACAGTAGATCTAGCTGGTCTGTCATAATAAAATAGAGACAGCAGATATAGCTGGTCTGTCATAATATAATAGAGACAGTAGATCTAGCTGGTCTGTCATAATATAATAGAGACAGTAGATCTAGCTGGTCTGTCATAATTTGATAGAGGCAGCAGATCTAGCTTGTCTGTCATATTATAATAGAGACAGTATATCTAGCTGTTCTGTCATAATATAATAGAGACAGTATATCTAGCTGGTCTGTAATAGTATAATAGATACAGTAAATCTAGCTGGTCTGTCATAATAAAATAGAGACAGTAGATCTAGCTGGTCTGTCATAATAAAATAGAGACAGCAGATATTGCTGGTCTGTCATAATTTCATAGAGACAGCAGATCTATCTGGTCTTTCATAATATAAGAGACAGTAGATCTAGCTGTTCTGTCATTATATAATAGAGACAGTAGATCTAGTTGGTCTGTCATAATTTCATAGAGACAGTAGATCTAGCTGGTCTGTCATAATATAATAGAGACAGTATATCTAGCTGGTCTGTCAAGGTATAATAGAGACAGCAGATATAGCTTGTCTGTCATAATATAGAGACAGTATATCCAGCTAGTCTGTCATAATTTAATAGAGACAGCATATCTATCTGGTCTGTCATAATATAAGAGACAGTAGATCAAGCTGTTCTGTCATAATGTAATAGAGACAGTAGATCTAGTTGGTCTGTCATAATATAATAGAGACAGTAGATCTAGCTGGTCTGTCATAATATAATAGAGACAGTATATCTAGCTGGTCTGTCATGGTATAACAGAGACAGTAGATCTAGCAGGTCTGTCATAATACAATAGAGACTTCGAGACAGTAGATCTAGCTGTTCTGTCATAATACAATAGAGACAGTAGATCTAGCTGGTCTGTCATAATACAATAGAGACAATAGATCTAGCTGGTCTGTCATGATACAATAGAGACAGTAGATCTAGCTGGTCTGTCATAATATAATAGAGACAGTAGATCTAGCTGGTCTGTCATAATATAATAGAGACAGTAGATCTAGCTGATCTGTCATAATTTAATAGAGGCAGTAGATCTAGCTGGTCTGTCATAATAAAATAGAGACAGCAGATATAGCTGGTCTGTCATAATATAATAGAGACAGTAGATCTAGCTGGTCTGTCATAATATAAATTAGACAGTAGATCTAGCTGGTCTGTCATAATTTAATAGAGGCAGCAGATCTAGCTTGTCTGTCATATTATAATAGAGACAGTAGATCTAGCTGTTCTGTCATAATATAATAGAGACAGTATATCTAGCTGGTCTGTAATAGTATAATAGATACAGTAAATCTAGCTTGTCTGTCATAATAAAATAGAGACAGTAGATCTAGCTGGTCTGTCATAATAAAATAGAGACAGCAGATATAGCTTGTCTGTCATAATATAGAGACAGTATATCCAGCTAGTCTGTCATGGTATAATAGAGACTTAGAGACAGTAGCTACAGGCAGCAGATCTAGCTTGTCTGTCATATTATAATAGAGACAGTAGATCTAGCTGTTCTGTCATAATACAATAGAGACTTAGAGACAGTAGATCTAGCTGTTCTGTCATAATACAGTAGAGACAGTAGATCTAGCTGGTCTGTCATAATACAATAGAGACAGTAGATCTAGCTGGTCTGTCATGATACAATAGAGACAGTATATCTAGCTGGTCTATCATAATATAATAGAGACAGTAGATCTAGCTGGTCTGTCATAATATAATAGAGACAGTAGATCTAGCTGTTCTGTCATAATACAATAGAGACTTAGAGACAGTAGATCTAGCTGTTCTGTCATAATACAGTAGAGACAGTAGATCTAGCTGGTCTGTCATAATACAATAGAGACAGTAGATCTAGCTGGTCTGTCATGATACAATAGAGACAGTAGATCTAGCTGGTCTATCATAATATAATAGAGACAGTAGATCTAGCTGGTCTGTCATAATATAATAGAGACAGTAGATCTAGCTGGTCTGTCATAATTTAATAGAGGCAGCAGATCTAGCTGGTCTGTCATAATATAATAGAGACAGTATATCTAGCTGGTCTGTCATGGTATAATAGAGACAGTAGATCTAGCAGGTCTGTCATAATACAATAGAGACTTCGAGACAGTAGATCTAGCTGTTCTGTCATAATACAATAGAGACAGTAGATCTAGCTGGTCTGTCATAATACAATAGAGACAGTAGATCTAGCTGGTCTGTCATAATAAAATATAGACAGCAGATATTGCTGGTCTGTCATAATAAAATATAGACACCAGATATTGCTGGTCTGTCATAATATAATAGAGACAGTAGATCCAGCTGGTCTGTCATAATTTCATAGAGACAGCATATCTATCTGGTCTTTCATAATATAAGAGACAGTAGATCTAGCTGTTCTGTCATTATATAATAGAGACAGTAGATCTAGTTGGTCTGTCATAATATAATAGAGACAGTAGATCTAGCTGGTCTGTCATAATATAATAGAGACAGTATATCTAGCTGGTCTGTCATGGTATAATAGAGACAGCAGATATAGCTTGTCTGTCATAATATAGAGACAGTATATCCAGCTAGTCTGTCATAATTTAATAGAGACAGCATATCTATCTGGTCTGTCATAATATAAGAGACAGTAGATCTAGCTGTTCTGTCATAATATAATAGAGACAGTAGATCTAGTTGGTCTGTCATAATATAATAGAGACAGTAGATCTAGCTGGTCTGTCATAATGTAATAGAGACAGTATATCTAGCTGGTCTGTCATGGTATATTAGAGACAGTAGATCTAGCAGGTCTGTCATAATACAATAGAGACTTAGAGACAGTAGATCTAGCTGTTCTGTCATAATAAAATAGAGACAGTAGATCTAGCTGGTCTGTCATAATACAATAGAGACAGTAGATCTAGCTGGTCTGTCATGATATAATAGAGACAGTAGATCTAGCTGGTCTGTCATAATTTAATAGAGGCAGCAGATCTAGCTGGTCTGTCATAATATAAGAGACAGTAGATCTAGCTGGTGTGTCATAATTTAATAGAGACAGCAGATCTAGCTGGTCTGTCATAATATAATAGAGACTTAGAGACAGTAGATCTAGCTGTTCTGTCATAATACAATAGAGACAGTAGATCTAGCTGGTCTGTCATAATATAACAGAGACAGTAGATCTAGCTGGTCTGTCATAATACAATAGAGACAGTAGATCTAGCTGGTCTGTCATAATACAATAGAGACAGTAGATCTAGCTGGTCTGTCATAATATAATAGAGACAGTGTCATGTACTGTCATGTTGTGTCTTGTTTCTGTCCTTTCCCTTCACCCTGTCTCCCTCTGCTGGTCGTTGTTAGGTTACCTTTTCTCCCCCTCTTTCCCCCAGCTGTGCCTTGTCTCCTCCTAACTACCTCGTCACCCCTTTTCCCACCTGTTCCCTTTTTCCCTCTGATTAGTCCTCTATATCTCTCTCTGTTTCTGCTCCTGTCTTTGTCGGATTCTTGTTTGTGTTGTTCATGCCTGAACCAGACTATCGTCATGTTTGCTGCAACCTTGTCCTGTCCTGTCGGAACCTGCCGGTCCATCTGAGCCTACGTTTTGTTTTGTTATTAAAGAAGCTCTGTTTACGTTAATTCGCTTTTGGGTCCTCATTCACGCACCGTAACAGAAGAATCCGACCAAGAATGGACCCAGCGACTTCGGATCCTCTCCACTCAGCCGTCGAGATCCAGGGAGCGATGCTAGGCAGACACAAGCAGGAATTGTCTGCTGCTCGACATGCCGTTGAGACCCTGGCCACCCAAGTCTCCAACCTCACAGAACAGGTTCACCATCTCCGCCTCGATCCACCGGCCACTTCCAGGGCTTTCGAATCTCCGGAGCCCAGAATCAATAACCCGCCGTGTTACTCTGGGGAGCCCACTGAATGCCGCTCGTTCCTCACCCAGTGTGATATTGTGTTTTCTCTCCAGCCCAACACTTACTCCAGGAGCACTGCTCGTGTCGCCTACGTCATATCTCTCCTTACTGGACGGGCTCGTGAGTGGGGCACGGCAATCTGGGAGGCAAGGGCTGAGTGTACTAACCAGTATCAGGACTTTAAGGAGGAGATGATACGGGTTTTTGATCGATCTGTTTTTGGGGAGGAGGCTTCCAGGGCCCTGTCTTCCCTATGTCAGGGTAATCGATCCATAACAGACTACTCTATTGAGTTTCGCACTCTTGCTGCCTCCAGTGGCTGGAACGAGCCGGCTTTGCTCGCTCGTTTTCTGGAGGGTCTCCGCGCAGAGGTAAAGGATGAGATTCTCTCCCGGGAGGTTCCTTCCAGCGTGGATTCCTTGATTGAACTCGCTATTCGCATTGAGCGACGGGTTGATCTTCGTCACCGAGCTCGTGGAAAGGAGCTCGCGTTCTCCATTGCCCCCCTCTCCGCATCACTACCATCTTCCTCTGCCGGCTCAGGTGCTGAGCCTATGCAGCTGGGAGGTATCCGCATCTCGACTAAGGAGAGGGAACGGAGAATCACCAACCGCCTCTGTCTCTATTGCGGTTCTGCTGGTCATTTTGTCACTTCATGTCCAGTAAAAGCCAGAGCTCATCAGTAAGCGGAGGGCTACTGGTGAGCGCTACTACTCCTGTCTCTCCTTCAAGATCCTGCACTACCTTGTCGGTCCATCTACGCTGGACCGGTTCGTCAGCTTCCTGCAGTGCCTTAATAGACTCTGGGGCGGAGGGCTGTTTTATGGACGAGACCTGGGCTCGGGAACATGACATTCCTCTCAGACAGTTAAGGGAGTCCACGGCCTTGTTCGCCCTGGATGGTAGTCCTCTCCCCAGGATTCAGCGTGAGACGCTACCTTTAACCCTCACTGTTTCTGGTAATCATAGCGAAACCATTTTTTTAAATTTTTCGTTCACCTTTTACACCTGTTGTTTTGGGCCATCCCTGGCTAGTTTGTCATAATCCTTCCATTAATTGGTCTAGTAATTCTATCCTCTCCTGGAACGTCTCTTGTCATGTGAAATGTTTAATGTCTGCTATCCCTCCTGTTTCCTCTGTCTCTTCTTCACAGGAGGAGCCTGGTGATTTGACAGGGGTGCCGGAGGAATATCACGATCTGCGCACGGTGTTCAGTCGGTCCAGGGCCACCTCTCTTCCTCCACACCGGTCGTATGATTGTAGTATTGATCTCCTTCCGGGAACCACTCCCCCCCGGGGTAGACTATACTCTCTGTCGGCTCCCGAACGTAAGGCTCTCGAAGATTATTTGTCTGTAGCTCTTGCCGCCGGTACCATAGTCCCCTCCTCCTCTCCCGCCGGAGCGGGGGTTTTTTTTGTTAAGAAGAAGGACGGGTCCCTGCGCCCCTGCATAGATTATCGAGGGCTGAATGACATAACAGTGAAGAATCGTTATCCGCTTCCTCTTATGTCTTCAGCCTTCGAGATCCTGCAGGGAGCCAGGTTTTTCACTAAGTTGGACCTTCGTAACGCTTACCATCTCGTGCGCATCAGGGAGGGGGACGAGTGGAAGACGGCGTTTAACACTCCGTTAGGGCACTTTGAATACCGGGTTCTTCCTTTCGGCCTCGCTAACGCTCCAGCTGTCTTTCAGGCATTAGTCAATGATGTCCTGAGAGACATGCTGAACATCTTTGTTTTCGTTTACCTTGACGATATCCTGATTTTTTCACCGTCACTCCAGATTCATGTTCAGCACGTTCGACGTGTCCTCCAGCGCCTTTTAGAGAATTGTCTTTTTGTGAAGGCTGAGAAGTGCTCTTTTCATGCCTCCTCCGTCACATTTCTCGGTTCTGTTATTTCCGCTGAAGGCATTAAGATGGATCCCGCTAAGGTCCAAGCTGTCATTGATTGGCCCGTCCCTAAGTCACGCGTCGAGTTGCAGCGCTTTCTCGGCTTCGCGAACTTCTATCGTCGTTTCATCCGTAATTTCGGTCAGGTGGCAGCCCCTCTCACAGCCCTTACTTCTGTCAAGACGTGCTTTAAGTGGTCCGTTTCCGCCCAGGGAGCTTTTGATCTCCTCAAGAATCGTTTTACATCCGCACCTATCCTTGTTACACCTGACGTCTCTAGACAGTTCATTGTCGAGGTTGACGCGTCAGAGGTGGGCGTGGGAGCCATTCCTTCTCAGCGCTCCTTCTCTGACGACAAGGTCCACCCTTGCGCGTATTTTTCTCATCGCCTGTCGCCGTCGGAACGTAACTATGATGTGGGAAACCGCGAACTGCTCGCCATCCGCTTAGCCCTAGGCGAATGGCGACAGTGGTTGGAGGGGGCGACCGTTCCTTTTGTCGTTTGGACTGACCATAGGAACCTTGAGTACATCCGTTCTGCCAAACGACTTAATGCGCGT
This sequence comes from Oncorhynchus mykiss, assembly GCF_057628025.1. Taxonomy (NCBI): domain Eukaryota; kingdom Metazoa; phylum Chordata; class Actinopteri; order Salmoniformes; family Salmonidae; genus Oncorhynchus; species Oncorhynchus mykiss. The sequence continues at coordinate 10,740,827 of NC_143050.1, forward strand.
CAGGCGCGCTGGGCGCTGTTTTTCGCTCGTTTCGAGTTTGTGATTTCTTATCGTCCGGGCTCTAAGAACACCAAGCCTGATGCTTTATCTCGTCTCTTCAGTTCTTCAGTAGCCTCCACTGACCCCGAGGGGATTCTCCCTGAGGGGCGTGTTGTCGGGTTGACTGTCTGGGGAATTGAGAGGCAGGTAAAGCAAGCACTCACTCAAACTCCGTCACCGCGCGCTTGTCCCAGGAACCTTCTTTTCGTTCCCGTTCCTACTCGTCTGGCCGTTCTTCAGTGGGCTCACTCTGCCAAGTTAGCCGGCCACCCTGGCGTTCGGGGTACGCTTGCTTCCATTCGCCAGCGCTTTTGGTGGCCCACCCGGGAGCATGACACGCGTCGCTTCGTGGCTGCTTGTTCGGTCTGCGCGCAGACTAAGTCCGGTAACTCTCCTCCTGCCGGCCGTCTCAGGCCGCTTCCCATTCCCTCTCGACCGTGGTCTCACATCGCCTTAGATTTTGTCACCGGACTGCCTTCGTCAGCGGGGAAGACTGTTATTCTTACGGTTGTCGACAGGTTCTCTAAGGCGGCTCATTTTATTCCCCTTGCTAAGCTTCCTTCTGCTAAAGAGACGGCACAAATCATCATCGAGAATGTTTTCAGAATTCATGGCCTTCCGTCAGACGTCGTTTCGGACAGAGGTCCGCAATTCACGTCTCAATTTTGGAGGGAGTTTTGCCGTTTGATTGGGGCTTCCGTCAGTCTCTCTTCCGGCTTTCACCCCCAGTCTAACGGTCAAGCAGAACGGGCCAATCAGACTATTGGTCGCATCTTACGCAGTCTTTCTTTTCGCAACCCTGCGTCTTGGTCAGAACAGCTCCCCTGGGCAGAATACGCCCACAACTCGCTTCCTTCGTCTGCGACCGGGCTATCTCCTTTTCAGAGTAGCCTCGGGTACCAGCCTCCGCTGTTCTCATCTCAGTTCGCCGAGTCCAGCGTCCCCTCCGCTCAGGCTTTTGTCCAACGTTGCGAGCGCACCTGGAAGAGGGTCAGGTCTGCACTTTGCCGTTATAGGGCGCAGACTGTGAGGGCTGCTAATAAGCGTAGAACTAAGAGTCCTAGATATTGTCGCGGTCAGAGAGTTTGGCTCTCCACTCAGAACCTTCCCCTTAAGACCGCTTCTCGCAAGTTGACCCCGCGGTTCATTGGTCCGTTCCGTATTTCTCGGATCATTAATCCTGTCGCAGTTCGACTTCTTCTTCCGCGATATCTTCGTCGCGTCCACCCGGTCTTCCATGTCTCCTGTGTCAAGCCCGTTCTTCGCGCCCCGCTCGTCTTCCCCCCCCCCCCCATCCTTGTCGAGGGCGCACCCATCTACAGGGTCCGTAGGATTTTGGACATGCGTCCTCGGGGCCGTGGTCATCAGTACCTAGTAGATTGGGAGGGGTACGGTCCTGAGGAGAGGAGTTGGGTTCCCTCTCGGGACGTGCTGGACCGTGCGCTGATCGATGATTTCCTCCGTTGCCGCCAGGTTTCCTCCTCGAGTGCGCCAGGAGGCGCTCGGTGAGTGGGGGGGTACTGTCATGTACTGTCATGTTGTGTCTTGTTTCTGTCCTTTCCCTTCACCCTGTCTCCCTCTGCTGGTCGTTGTTAGGTTACCTTTTCTCCCCCTCTTTCCCCCAGCTGTGCCTTGTCTCCTCCTAACTACCTCGTCACCCCTTTTCCCACCTGTTCCCTTTTTCCCTCTGATTAGTCCTCTATATCTCTCTCTGTTTCTGCTCCTGTCTTTGTCGGATTCTTGTTTGTGTTGTTCATGCCTGAACCAGACTATCGTCATGTTTGCTGCAACCTTGTCCTGTCCTGTCGGAACCTGCCGGTCCATCTGAGCCTACGTTTTGTTTTGTTATTAAAGAAGCTCTGTTTACGTTAATTCGCTTTTGGGTCCTCATTCACGCACCGTAACAGACAGTAGATCTAGCTGGTCTGTCATAATATAATAGAGACAGTAGATCTAGCTGGTCTGTCATAATTTAATAGAGGCAGCAGATCTAGCTGGTCTGTCATAATATAATAGAGACAGTATATCTAGCTGTTCTGTCATAATATAATAGAGATAGTAGATCTAGCTGGTCTGTCATAGTACAATAGAGACAGTAGATCTAGCTGGTTTGTCAAAAAATAATAGATACAGTAAATCTAGCTGGTCTGTCATAATACAATAGAGACAGTAGATCTAGCTGGTCTGTCATAATAAAATAGAGACAGCAGATATAGCTTGTCTGTCATAATATAGAGACAGTAGATCCAGCTGGTCTGTCATAATTTCATAGAGACAGCAGATCTATCTGGTCTTTCATAATATAAGAGACAGTAGATCTAGCTGTTCTGTCATTATATAATAGAGACAGTAGATCTAGTTGGTCTGTCGTAATATAATAGAGACAGTAGATCTAGCTGGTCTGTCATAATATAATAGAGACAGTATATCTAGCTGGTCTGTCATGGTATAATAGAGACAGCAGATATAGCTTGTCTGTCATAATATAGAGACAGTATATCCAGCTAGTCTGTCATAATTTAATAGAGACAGCATATCTATCTGGTCTGTCATAATATAAGATACAGTAGATCTAGCTGTTCTGTCATAATATAATAGAGACAGTAGATCTAGTTGGTCTGTCATAATATAATAGAGACAGTAGATCTAGCTGGTCTGTCATAATGTAATAGAGACAGTATATCTAGCTGGTCTGTCATGGTATATTAGAGACAGTAGATCTAGCAGGTCTGTCATAATACAATAGAGACTTAGAGACAGTAGATCTAGCTGTTCTGTCATAATACAATAGAGACAGTAGATCTAGCTGGTCTGTCATAATACAATAGAGACAGTAGATCTAGCTGGTCTGTCATGATATAATAGAGACAGTAGATCTAGCTGGTCTGTCATAATTTAATAGAGGCAGCAGATCTAGCTGGTCTGTCATAATATAAGAGACAGTAGATCTAGCTGGTCTGTCATAATTTAATAGAGACAGCAGATCTAGCTGGTCTGTCATAATATAATAGAGACTTAGAGACAGTAGATCTAGCTGTTCTGTCATAATACAATAGAGACAGTAGATCTATCTGGTCTGTCATAATATAACAGAGACAGTAGATCTAGCTGGTCTGTCATAATACAATAGAGACAGTAGATCTAGCTGGTCTGTCATAATACAATAGAGACAGTAGATCTAGCTGGTCTGTCATAATATAATAGAGACAGTAGATCTAGCTCGTCTGTCATAATATAATAGAGACAGTAGATCTAGCTGGTCTGTCATAATTTAATAGAGGCAGCAGATCTAGCTGGTCTGTCATAATATAATAGAGACAGTAGATCTAGCTGTTCTGTCATAATATAATAGAGACAGTAGATCTAGCTGGTCTGTCATAGTACAATAGAGACAGTAGATCTAGCTGGTTTGTCAAAAAATAATAGATACAGTAAATCTAGCTGGTCTGTCATAATACAATAGAGACAGTAGATCTAGCTGGTCTGTCATAATAAAATAGAGACAGCAGATATAGCTTGTCTGTCGTAATATAGAGACAGTAGATCCAGCTGGTCTGTCATAATTTCATAGAGACAGCAGATCTATCTGGTGTTTCATAATATAAGAGACAGTAGATCTAGCTGTTCTGTCATTATATAATAGAGACAGTAGATCTAGTTGGTCTGTCATAATATAATAGAGACAGTAGATCTAGCTGGTCTGTCATAATAAAATAGAGACAGCAGATATAGCTTGTCTGTCGTAATATAGAGACAGTAGATCCAGCTGGTCTGTCATAATTTCATAGAGACAGCAGATCTATCTGGTGTTTCATAATATAAGAGACAGTAGATCTAGCTGTTCTGTCATTATATAATAGAGACAGTAGATCTAGCTGGTCTGTCATAATACAATAGAGACAGTAGATCTAGCTGGTCTGTCATAATAAAATAGAGACAGCAGATATAGCTTGTCTGTCGTAATATAGAGACAGTAGATCCAGCTGGTCTGTCATAATTTCATAGAGACAGCAGATCTATCTGGTGTTTCATAATATAAGAGACAGTAGATCTAGCTGTTCTGTCATTATATAATAGAGACAGTAGATCTAGTTGGTCTGTCATAATATAATAGAGACAGTAGATCTAGCTGGTCTGTCATAATATAATAGATACAGTATATCTAGCTGGTCTGTCATGGTATAATAGAGACAGTAGATCTAGCTGGTCTGTCATAATACAATAGAGACAGTAGATCTAGCTGGTCTGTCATAATACAATAGAGACAGTAGATCTAGCTGGTCTGTCATAATATAATAGAGACAGTAGATCTAGCTGGTCTGTAATAATATAATAGAGACAGTAGATCTAGCTGGTCTGTCATAATTTAACAGAGACAGTAGATCTAGCTGGTCTGTCATAGTACAATAGAGACAGTAGATCTAGCTGGTCTGTCATAATACAATAGAGACAGTAGATCTAGCTGTTCTGTCATAATACAATAGAGACTTTATATCTAGCTGGTCTGTCATAATATAATAGAGACAGTAGATCTAGCTGGTCTGTCATAATATAATAGATACAGTATATCTAGCTGGTCTGTCATGGTATAATAGAGACAGTAGATCTAGCTGGTCTGTCATAATACAATAGAGACAGTAGATCTAGCTGGTCTGTCATAATACAATAGAGACAGTAGATCTAGCTGGTCTGTCATAATATAATAGAGACAGTAGATCTAGCTGGTCTGTAATAATATAATAGAGACAGTAGATCTAGCTGGTCTGTCATAATTTAACAGAGACAGTAGATCTAGCTGGTCTGTCATAATACAATAGAGACAGTAGATCTAGCTGGTCTGTCATAATACAATAGAGACAGTAGATCTAGCTGGTCTGTCATAATATAATAGAGACAGTAGATCTAGCTCGTCTGTCATAATATAATAGAGACAGTAGATCTAGCTGGTCTGTCATAATTTAATAGAGGCAGCAGATCTAGCTGGTCTGTCATAATATAATAGAGACAGTAGATCTAGCTGTTCTGTCATAATATAATAGAGACAGTAGATCTAGCTGGTCTGTCATAGTACAATAGAGACAGTAGATCTAGCTGGTTTGTCAAAAAATAATAGATACAGTAAATCTAGCTGGTCTGTCATAATACAATAGAGACAGTAGATCTAGCTGGTCTGTCATAATAAAATAGAGACAGCAGATATAGCTTGTCTGTCGTAATATAGAGACAGTAGATCCAGCTGGTCTGTCATAATTTCATAGAGACAGCAGATCTATCTGGTGTTTCATAATATAAGAGACAGTAGATCTAGCTGTTCTGTCATTATATAATAGAGACAGTAGATCTAGTTGGTCTGTCATAATATAATAGAGACAGTAGATCTAGCTGGTCTGTCATAATAAAATAGAGACAGCAGATATAGCTTGTCTGTCGTAATATAGAGACAGTAGATCCAGCTGGTCTGTCATAATTTCATAGAGACAGCAGATCTATCTGGTGTTTCATAATATAAGAGACAGTAGATCTAGCTGTTCTGTCATTATATAATAGAGACAGTAGATCTAGCTGGTCTGTCATAATACAATAGAGACAGTAGATCTAGCTGGTCTGTCATAATAAAATAGAGACAGCAGATATAGCTTGTCTGTCGTAATATAGAGACAGTAGATCCAGCTGGTCTGTCATAATTTCATAGAGACAGCAGATCTATCTGGTGTTTCATAATATAAGAGACAGTAGATCTAGCTGTTCTGTCATTATATAATAGAGACAGTAGATCTAGTTGGTCTGTCATAATATAATAGAGACAGTAGATCTAGCTGGTCTGTCATAATATAATAGATACAGTATATCTAGCTGGTCTGTCATGGTATAATAGAGACAGTAGATCTAGCTGGTCTGTCATAATACAATAGAGACAGTAGATCTAGCTGGTCTGTCATAATACAATAGAGACAGTAGATCTAGCTGGTCTGTCATAATATAATAGAGACAGTAGATCTAGCTGGTCTGTCATAGTACAATAGAGACAGTAGATCTAGCTGGTCTGTCATAATACAATAGAGACAGTAGATCTAGCTGTTCTGTCATAATACAATAGAGACTTTATATCTAGCTGGTCTGTCATAATATAATAGAGACAGTAGATATAGCTGCTCTGTCATAATATAATTAAGACAGTTGATCTAGCTGGTCTGTCATAATATAATAGAAGCAGTATATCTAGAAGGTCTTTCATAATATAATAGAGACAGTAGATCTAGCTGGTCTGTCATAATATAATAGAGGAAGTAGATCTAGCTGGTCTGTCATAATATAATAGAGACAGTAGATCTAGCTGTTCTGTCATAATATAATAGAGACAGTAGATCTAGCTGGTCTGTCATAATAAAATAGAGACAGCAGATATAGCTTGTCTGTCGTAATATAGAGACAGTAGATCCAGCTGGTCTGTCATAATTTCATAGAGACAGCAGATCTATCTGGTGTTTCATAATATAAGAGACAGTAGATCTAGCTGTTCTGTCATTATATAATAGAGACAGTAGATCTAGCTGGTCTGTCATAATACAATAGAGAAAGTAGATCTAGCTGGTCTGTCATAATAAAATAGAGACAGCAGATATAGCTTGTCTGTC